>NC_050453.1:55994434-56294434 GCF_903995425.1 Onychomys torridus
TTGCTTTCCTAGCTGTTTTTCCTCAATCCTCACTCCTCTATTCAGGACTGGTCAACAAGTTGGGCAGGACCTGGCAGATTCTGAAGGTAAGTTCTTCATAAATGGGATAACAAAAGATGCCTCAAGGAACTTGTTTGTCCTCTCTATTGTGTGAAGACACATAGAAGATTTCAACAGTGAGAAATGGGCCCTCACCAGACACTGAACCTGATAGCTCCTTGACCTTGAATGTTCCAGATTCTAGAACTATATGCCATAAGTGTCTGACCAATAACCAAGTGAAGGCACTTTGCTATAACAACAGGAATAGACTAAGAGACCATTTAATTAGCCAGCTGTTTCAGGAACATTGCTTGATGTATACCAATATTATTCTTTAAGACAAACAGAGACTTTTTACCTAGTCTTCCAGAAGCCTTGGGAATGAAATATATCAAGAAGAAACTGATAAAATGGCCTCCGTGAAGAGGAGACTCCTGAGGCCCACTGATACAAACATAGCACAAGGGAGACTGCAAAATATCTCAACATCTAGCTAAGAGAAGCCCACTTCAGAATCTAGAACTAACTCCCTTAGGATCCAAGAAAAAACAAACCATTCTCCAAAAACTCTTTCTTGAAGGAGGCTCACCCCTTCTTTGTGTTGACAGCATCAATTATGCTAGCAGCAAACACAGAAGGTGATAAAGCAGAATCATATCCACAGCCAGAAAGTCAAAACTGTTAAAGCAGAAGCCTCCAGAAGGAGCAAGGGAATGGAGGAAGACAGAGCTGACCTGCCTCTGGGATCAGTTAGTGTGGGCTAAACCCCAAGTCTATCACCTGTTAAGTATCTAACTACAGAGAGACCCCCCTTCAATTAGCTTCTTCCCAACTAAGATGAAGATGATTACACTGCCTGCTTCAGAGGGTAGCTCCAGATGTTGAACGGCACAGCTCACCTGAAGGACTAAGTGTGGGGTCTGCCATCATGATCAATAGGTAACCCTTGGCATATGGGATTTATATCCTCTTCTAGGTACTGCTTTAAGAGTTCTGCATCAGTGTTATGCTATCAGATAAATATCATTGTTTTATATTGTATGTCCAAAGAGGTTACAGTAACTTTTACAAGGTCAGAGCTGACAGCAGAACTCAAAGTTGACCCCTTTTCTTTTCTCTGTTGTCCTGAGAATGTGTCCATAAAACCCCTAACTTCCATACAGTTTATTGAAAATGACAATACACTCAGTGAACAAGCTACTCATTACAGGAAAATTTATGTTTTTTCAGCCTGTTCCCATCAGAAGGAGGGTAAAATGTGCCTGTCACAGGTTTTTTCTTCCTTTATGTGTGTGGTCCACAAACTTGGTATCTTGTAGCCTCCTGTTAACACACACACACACACACACACACACACACACACACACACACACACAAATACCCTCTCCTCCATTTCAAAAACCACCTTATAGTTAGCTCAGAAACATTTAAATGAAGCATTCCTAAGTGGCCTTTCCCAAATGAAGACAGAGCAAATCTTCCACCTGAAAATGTAGTTACCACATGCATGCCCTAAAATATCAAAGTTTTAAATTCTTTTCAAATCTTATTTACTATTTGGTTGAACCAAGTATTTGAAAATAGATTCCATACTTTAACATCAAGTCTTACTAGTGTGTGACTGATGCCCAAGTGAAGGCACCTGACAAAGCTCCTTAGCTGGGCTCTACTTCCATGTTTCTAGTTCTTTCAGAACATCTGCACTTAGATGCCCAACTACTAAATGATGATCAAAGGGCAACCTTCAGATTCAATGTGTGGCTTTAGGAGCTGGAGATATAGATAGAGCCGTGATTAAGATAACTTGTTGATCTTGCAGAAGACCCAGGCTCTATTCTCAGCACTCATATGGAGGGATATGTGTAACTCCAGTCCCAGCAGATTTGATGTCCTCTTCTGACCTCTCTGGGCACTAGGAATGAACATGGTACACAGACCTAAATGCAAGCAAGATACTTATACACACAAAATAAACCTAGAAAATAAAAAAGGGGTGGCTTTATGTTTTTTCAGCCTATTTGAATCCCAGTTCTACTGTTTTTTCAGCTCTGTGATTTTGAACATCTTGAATACTCTTTGAGATCCAGATACTACACCTGTAAAACAGGACAAGTAACAGAGCTCACACCAATGTGAGAAGGGTGGTACTTAATACTGCTAGCTTGACAGGGTTTGGCCCCCTAGCCTAAGCTTCAGGATGTGTCTGTGAGCTAGTTTCCAGACTGGGTTGACTGAGGTGGAAAGACTCACCCTACATGCAGACAGTACCATCTCAGGGTCTGGGGGCCTGGATCGAGTGAAAAGAAGAAAGCACACTGAATGGAAGCCTTCATCTCTCCCTGCTTCCTGGCTGCATCCACACTGTGAGCAGATGCTCAAGCTCCCGTCTCACGACTTCCTGCTCATCATACTCACTCAACTGTACACCAAAGTCATTCCTTCCTTCCTTAAGTTGCTTTCCTCAGGTATTTTGTCCCAACAACAAGAAAAACTTCCATACTTGTGAAGCACTGTGGAATGACCCTCATCCCTTGGGCCTGATAAATATTTTCTACCCCTTTTCATATAATTATCATTATGTGCATATTAATTGTATCACTCCTCATGATAAATTTCTATTCTACACAATCTACTTTTTCCTCAAGTGATTGAAATCCTTTTATTTATTTACCATTTTTTGTCATGCCCTACTTAAATTCTTCATAGAATAAAACAGAGTATCAATTAACCAATAAATTATTCATTACTGAGTCTATGTTGATTACCACATACTTATTTCTTTCAAAAACTAGTTTTCTTTATTACTCACAACAAGACACTGGATGGAACATCTACCTCCTGCTGCCTCATGCCCTCCATGCAGCCTTTAGATGGAATACTCTTCATCATTCAGGGATTTGCCTCACTGTTTCCTCAAATTTCTGAGACATAGCTTTTAATCTGCCATTCTACAACAATATGCTCCGATTAGCACTAAGAGCATCCAGAGGCCCCTCCCCAGTCCAATCCCTCCCCACTCCCGGGATGGCCGTTCAGTCCCACACCCCAGAGTCTTCACCTTGACCATTCACCAAATGGCTGAATATTGTCCTGCCTCTGTGTCAGTCACCTGCAGTTCCTCGGGCTTTAAAATACAAACCTGACTAAGCCACTTCTCAATACTTCACCCTTGGTAGCTTTGCCTTTACAATAAAACATAATGTCTCTGCACACATCTTTGAGTCGGCTATATTTTGAGCATCATGCTAAGAAAAGATAATCCTGCCTCTAAAGTGCTCCAAATGTTACAGAACATAAAGATGCCCTGTGCACTTAGCCCTGGCCTGTCTCTAGCTCTCTCCACTTCTTACTTGGATTCTACTCCTTAGTCTTAATTAATTGCCAGCAATTGTCCAAATGTGCTGTGCTCCCATATCGTCCCTAGAAGACTTCCCTAAGTCTTGGATGCCCATCTCCTATGTTTCAGTTTCTCCAGCCAATTGGCAGTTAACTCTTGTGGTAACCATGACATACCATAAACCAATGACTATTCAGATTATTGACATTTAATTATCTTCTTCAGAAAGTAAGAAACATGTAATTGAGTAATTTTATCTTTCCTTAAGAGAATTTACCTCTCCTTGAAAGGACTTCAACCCTTTCTCCAGAACATGTGTTCAACATGTACCTTTTATTTTCTTGAGACAGAGCTCTTACTATGGAACCCAGGCTAGTAGGAAGCTAACAATCTTCCTATCTCATTCTTCCAAGTAACTGGAATTACAGGCTGTGCCAACATACCTGGTGTCTTCGTTTTCTTCCTTGCTCCCTCTGGGCTCTGTTTTCTTTACTACTAACATTTGCCAGCCAAGATTTTGTTTTCTCAGAATGGAACTAAGTTGTAGTTCAATAATTTTGAAAGTAAACAAGACTTGTTTCAATATTCTTGTTCTCCAGTGGTGAAGACTAGAAACAATCAATTCTAAACCCTGGTGCCTTCCCTCTTAGAGTAAGCTCAGAAGAGACTTAGGACTATCAAATATGGCAAAACCCCGAAGTAGTCAGAATACTCTAGGGAATCCAAGAACCTAATTCTGTTTCTCTAATCATACATACACACACATACACACACACACACACACACACACACACACACACACACACACATACACAAACACACACACACACACACACACACACACACACACACTTACATGCATGCACAAATACAGACAGACATCTATCCACCAATCTGTATATCATCCTACCTATTTTCTATCTAAAACACTTTGTTGATTAATTTGTAGCTTTATCAAGCATTATTAAAACAAACAAAGAAAACCTCAGGGCCTGATTTTTATTGTCTTGTTAGAAAGATAAAACTAACAGTGATGTCCACACAAAGGCTCGTGCTCAGAGATTTTCCAATCACTGAACACATGAATAAATTATCAGCACACTCAGCAGAGGCCTCCTCTCCTGCTTCCTAGAGAAAGTAATGTCATTAGACAGGCACTCCCTCCACTGTTCACTTCCACATCTGTCTCCAGGCCACAGTGGGAAAGCATGCCTCCAGATCAGCACAGGACTTAACCTATTTCTGCTTTTGCAGAGCTGTCTGCTCACAGCTAACACTCATTCTATATCTTTATTAACGTCAACCACTCACCCTGCTGAATTATCTACATCAGGAGGAGATGTCACTTAGCCTTGTGCTCTGGGTCTGCTGTAGCTTGGTGAATGTTTGTGGGATAAATATACAAACTGGAATCCCTGTTTGCTGGTGATTTACCTTTTTGAAGATATTGGAATACTACTGATCTTCCATGAATGTGAGGTTCTTCTATACCTGAGTGACTCAGACTTTAGATTGTACAGTCTTCCTGTTTTAGTCACAGTGATTTCTTTACCATACATAGCCTCTGAAGGCTCAAAGCAAGCCCTTTCCTCAGATCATACCTATATCACCCTTCTTCATAATGAGCTTCGCCAAGATTTCTCCTCAGATGTTCCCTCACTGCCTCCCCGTCTTGCTCTGATTTAGTGTCATCTAAGTGAGGTCAGTACCCATACCCTCTACTCTCCCCAGCCCCTGTTCTTGCTTTATTTTATAGTTTAATTTACACACCATTCTTTTAATGATTTATGTGTTATTTGTCTCTCATACTCACATCCATATATACATGAGTTTTATAGATTTTTTTTATCCATTTCATGTCTTTATTTCTCTTAGAATGGTACTTGCAACATAGCTGTGCTGTATTTATATCTAAACTAATTTCACAAATATTTATGAAAAATAGCCTGTGTGGCACAAGATATTGGGAGCTGGGTTAGTGTAACAAGTATGAGATGGCAGCTTCCACCTTACAAAAACTATATTTTATTTAATTGTATACTGATTTTTACAGTACAAATTTTAAGGCTCTGAAAGAAGTGGGTTCCACCTTCTATTTATTTTCTCTGTGTTTCCAGAAGTAACTCACTCAACTAAACACTCAGAATTCTCCTAACAATTGCATATAAATTTACACATCTGGAAAAGATCCTGATTTCATGGCTATGTAAGAAGTTTTCATCCTAAAGTCCTCAATACTATAGCTCAGAAATATCAATGAAAATATTTCAAAGATGACAGCAGAAACATAGAAAATCAAGTAGTTAGGAGGCTAATAGCTAATAGTTTTTCAGGAAAGGAAAACTGTTACTTGAACTGAGAGGGGGCAGTTGAGAGCAGATTCCATGACAGGACTAAACAGATGAGGATTTCTTAGCTACCGTGTATAGGGAAATGAAAGGAACCAGGGTACACCATGGGAGCTGTCAGTGTTTGATGCCACTCTGATCCTGAGAGGAGAGAGGGAGGTTGGTGGGTATGCCCTGGACTGCCAGGTGGTTGAAGAGATATTCAGCAAGGCCATCAAAGAGACCTCAAGCTAGAGTGAGTTGTCATAGGAGTTCTGTGTCTCCCAGAAATGGGGCTGACTTAGTTCATGTGCAGCACTCAATATTTTCTCTAAAGAATTATGGGGAGGGATGGACAGAGCTGAACACCATGGAGAAACTTATAATTTTGGAGCACAGGTATTGTATTAATTACCTTTACATGAGACCGAATTCTTGGAAAGCACAAGTTACAAGAGAAAGGATTTATTGTGGCTCATGGTTTGAACACTGTGGTGGTTTGAATAAAAATGTCACCATGGGTTCATAGGCAGTGGCACTATCAGGAGGTGTGGCCTTGTTGGAATAGGTGTGGTTTTGTGAAGGAAGTGTGTCACTGGGGGCGGGCTTTGAGGTTTCAAGTGCTCAAGCCAGTCCCAGTGTCGCTCTCTCTCCCTGCTGCCTGCTGATCCAGGTAAGAGCTCTTACCTCCTTCTCCAGCACCATGTCTGCCTGCATGCCTTCATGCCTCCTGACATGATGACAACAGACTAAACCTCTGAGCCTGAAGCTAGCCCTAATTAAAGGTTTTCCTTTATGAGAGTTGCCATGTCATGGTGTCTCTTCACTGACATAGATACCTTAACTAAGGCAAGAATCAAGCCCATCTTGGTGGGGAAGACCTGAGCCTAGGAGTGGTTCACAACTGGAAAAGCTGCAGATTTCCATGGCCCACGGAGAAGTGAAGAAAGATGAATCCTGCTATTCCTCTGGCTTTCTTTCTTTGTGGATCTCAGCTCATAGGAATGTTGTCATCCACTCTCAAGACATGTCTTCCTTCCTTATCAACTCCTCTTCAGAAAAGTGCTCATAAACACACCCAAAGATGTGCCTTCTTGTGCCCTAATTGTTTATTACTCAAGTCCAATTGGCAATCAAACTTAACACACCAACAATGTTCTTTAGAGACTTCACTACTTCTTAGATACAGTTTCTAACTTGGTACTGGGTCCTATTAAAAAAACTAAGGAAGTTGATAACAAAGGACCAAATTTTCATGCAATGTGAATTGCTCACAACATGTGTGTGTGTGTGTGTGTGTGTGTGTGTGTGTGTGTGTGTGTGTGTTTTCTAATCCACCAAACCATAGGCTAGGCATGGACTGCACTTCATTTCATCAACTACGTGGTATGTATGAAATCAGGCATGCACAGATCTGAAGGCACAAATATTTTACATGAGAAAGTAGCCCAGAATTTCATGGCTGCTGTTCTTGCTAAACTCTCGGTCTCTTGACTCTCAGCCCACATCTGTGACCTCATGGGAAATTTCTTATAACCAGTTGACTGAAGAGTAAAATTGTCAGAATTAGTTTCAGATACTTCCACATTATAATCAGCAGACCCCAAAAATAAACATCTGTGGTAGGACAATCATTCAGAAACAATACTTAAGGATGGGAAAAGTTTAATTAGAATGTCAAGGAGCACAGCTTTTTGATTTTTTGTTTTCAATAAGACCTAGCCAGAGGTGCAGATCTATCCTGATTTTTGTCCAGAGGCTAGCAGTGTTGCCAAATGGTCAAGAATGTGAAAACAGCACAATTGGAAACACCACTGAGGATCTGGGGTGTTTCATGTAGCCATACAATAGTGTAATTCTCAGTAATAAAGCAATCTACTAAGTAAATGACTGCTGTGGGATGTCATTCTGTATGCTGTGAATATGTGTTGCTCTGATTGGTTGATAAATAAAACATTGATTAGCCAGTAGCCAGGCAGGAAGTATAGGTGGGGTAAACAGATGAGGAGAATTCTGGGAGGAGGAAGAACTGAGTCAGAAGATGCTGCCAGCCTCTGCCAGAAAAAGCAAGATGTAAAGTACCAGTAAGCCACAAGCCACGTGGCTTACAGATTTACAGAAATGGGTTAATTTAAGATGTAAGAGTTAGCTAGCGAGAAGACTGAGCCATTAGGCCATATTATTTGTAAATAATATAAGCCTCTGTGTATTTATTTGAGTCCATGCTGATGCAGGACCGTCAGGTGAGAAAGATTTGTTCTGACTGTGAGCCAGGCAGGACTCAGGAAAACTTCAGCTACAAGTGACAGTGTGGATGGATCTCCAAGTAATTATTTTAAGAAGTTTAGGTAGCATAAAGTAGTGACATACGACTGATTTCATTTGGAGAGTCATGTAGAAAAGACAAACTGTAGGGACAAAAAACTGACCAATTGTTACTACAGACTGGTTACAAAAGAAGTGACTCAAAAAAAAAAAAAAAAAAACCAAAGATTTCAAAGGAGAGATAACATTGTTTTACATCTTGATCGTAGTGGAAGCTGACAACTATTAATGCTTGTCAAAAAAATGAAAACATGTGAATGATGGTGAATTTGACTATTAATGCATTTCAGTAATGAAAGAGAATGTAGCTTGATGACTATATTAATACCTGACACAGTATACTTCACACCAAGATCCTTCCTTCTACCCTGTATAAGCCTCAGGGATCACTTCAGAAGAAGGGTAAAAAGAATGCAAGACTTGGAAGACGGGGGGGAAGGACTGTGTGATGCTGTCTCTTGAGCATCTTGAGGACCTCAAGAGCAGCTGTGAATACCTGCAATGCCTACAGAAAACCAGGAGTAACAACAGATATTAAAAGACTAAGTAAGGACCTACCCCTTCCTGCTAGAAGATTGGCTACTGATGAATGCTGAGGAAGAGGTAGTTATAAGTTATGTACCCATTGAGTAGCTGACCAATCTCCAATGGAAAATTCTAAATCCATGGCCACATGGATGATCTTAGTTAATCTCAGTGGGTCTCAAAGTATAAAAGGTAAGAATAAAGATATGATTGTGAGAAAAGGAATTATAGGTAAGGAGGGGTCACAGGAGTGGGAAGGAGATTAGAGTGGAGAGCGTGTTATGGTAACCAGAGTACATTTTATACATGTATAAAATTGTGGAAAAACCAAATTTCCATACGTAAAAAACAATAGATACTTATAAATCAACTGTAAAAATCTTTGAATTAAGAAATGAGTTTAATAAGATCAAATAAAAGGTGTCATATGAAGAAAGGCAAGCACAAAGAACACCTTCATAAAAAAAAAAAAGAAAGTGGGAAATAATGAATGAAACCATATTTGAGGTTAACAAAGTTAATAAACTTCTAGTCAACATATCCCAAAGTAAGAGTAAAGATACAACCAATCAATATGGCAGCTCCTTGTTTCCAGAGGATACCCCACGACCTAGGTAAAGATGGATCAAATCTGATATATGCTGTTTCTCTATATACTGTCTCAGGGTTATCATTGCAATGATGAAATCCATGACAGGAATCAATGAGGAGGAAGAACAGGGAGAAAAGGTTTTATTTGGCTTACACTTTCACATTAGGTATTCCAACACTGAAGAAAGTCAAGATAAGAACTCAAACAGGGCAGGAACCTGGAGGCAGGAGGTTATGCAGAGGCCATGGAAGGGTACTGCTTACTAGCTTGCCTCTATGGCTTACTCAGCCTGCTTTCTTATAAAACCTAGGACCACCAGCCCAGGGATGGTACTACCCACAATGGACTGGGTCCACCCACAAAAATCAGTAATAAGAAATTGCTCGATAGACTTACCTGCAGCCTGATCTGATTGGGGTTCCTTTGTTTCAGATGACTCCAAGTCAAGCTTGTGTCAAGTTGACATAAAATAAGCCAGCACATATACATTTATACAAAAATTAATTTCCAAAATAGGTACACTGTTAATTTAACAATAATGATAAAATAGAATGTAATAATATGTTCTAATAAAAGTTATAGGAAGGAGGTCTCTCTTGAAAGAGTAAAGAACAGTATTAACATTCCAGACCATGGCTAACCATAGGAACTGAAAAGTGAGCTTGGAAAGCTGTTGAGAAGAAAGGACAATTGTACCAAGTGTGAAAAGAAAGATAGTAAGACCATACTGTAAAAAAAAAAAAAAAAAATCATAAAAATTCAGAATTCAGTCAAGAAAAATACGACAATATTAGAGAAGTCAAAGTCACAATTTAAAATTTTCTAATAAAGAAAAGTAGGACTTTGCTGGTGAATTTTACCAAGAGTTTAAAGAAGAAATAACACAAATTTACTTTTTCTTCTTAAACTTTAGTTTTATTTATTCTTTGTATCTTTCACAACATGCATCCCAATCCCATTCATCTCCCTGTCCCTTCGTATCTGCCCTCTGCCCTTGCAATCTCCACGCCAAAATAAAATGAAATAAAATTTAAGAGAAGAAAAAAAAAAAGAAAGAAAAATCTCATCATGAAAGCTGTAGTGCGACACAGTGAGTCACACAATATATCCTTTTATCTTTACTTGTGTTTATTACAAAAAGTCATTGGTCCAGTTCTAGGTCTCTGGTCTACACCATGGATACTGGGCCCTCACCGGGACTCCTCTTGGATATTCTGTTGTTGCCCTGTGTCATGGAGATCCTGCAGATTTGGATCGATCTGCAGGGCATGCCCTTTCACGTGCTCCAGCAGATCATGGATGGGGTGGATGTTGGGCAAAGTAGTTCTGGGCCTGGGTAGTTGCAGGGTTGATCAGCCTGCCAGTTCTCCCCCGTCCTCACCACCAGGGTGAGCTCTCAAGCATTGCCTTGGCTAGTTCATCCTATACAGCAATGAGCAAGGTGCAGGGCCAGTACGCCTGCTTTCATGCCCTCGGGGTCCGCTCACTCACACCTACATTATCAGGGCCAGCTCGACTGTGCTATTCAGGCAAAGTGCAAGGGCCACTTTCCAGAGTACTGCAGCTGTTGAGGGGGCAGGAACAGCTCTCCCACACGCTTAATACTTCAGGGCCAGCTCTTCCAACTGGTAAAGGGTGTGTGGGAATGTAGACATCTCTCCCTAGCCCACACCATCATATGGCAGGTGAGGGGTAGGTCCAGATATTCCAAGCTCATGTCCTAGGGCTGGTTCACTCAGACCTCTATCAATAGTCAGCTCTACTGTGCTGTTCAGGCAAGGTACAGGGCCCACTTTTCCTGAGTGCTGCAGTTGGTAAAGGGGAGGATCAGCTCCTTCACCTGCCGCAGGTGGTAGGGGCAAGGAAGGGAGGGCATCTTTCCCTCACCCATGTCACCACATGGCAAACAAGGGGGTCATGGCCAGCTATCCTATTCTCATGCCCACCATTTTCACATAAGTGCTCCCTAGAAATTCACAAAGGCCAACACTACCCAAACACATAAACTAGATGATAAAAATTCCAAGGATGGAGGTGACAGACCAATGTTTCTTGTGATCACAGATGCAAGCTTTAACTATATTTTAACAATAAAATTATCTAACATTATCAAAAAGTCTGAACACTTAATGACTGTGATGAATAATTTTATGTCTCATCTTGGCTAGGCTGAGTTATGGCCAGATATCTAGTTAAAAGATCCAGTATATCTTGAAGGCTAGAGAGCAGTCCCAGAAGGACATTTGAAGTGGTGAGCTAAGGAGCAGATGGCCCTTCCCCAGCATAGGTGGATATCACCCTTCTCTTTGAAAGTCTAAATACACTGAAGTGGAGTGTAATGCTTTATCTTTGACTGTTTAAAATGAAAGGTCAGTCTCTCCTGCTCTTATGCCATTAGCCCTCCACCTTTTAGAGTTATAGCATCATTGTTTTAGGTTATAGACATCAAATCTAAGATGTCTAAGTCTGTATGTTAGCCAATTATTTATGTTATATGGGATATATATATACTTAGTATGGATCTCTGTGTGTATGTGTCTCTTGTTGGTTCTTTTTCTTTTAAAAATCCTAACATGATAACTAAATGAAATACAATACAGTAATTTCATTTGACATTTAAAGCAAAATTTAGTATTTCAACAGAGTAAAAATGAGATCAGTATAATTACTTAAATGATGTAAACAAAATCCTTTGACAAAATTTTGCATACATTCACAATTAAAACACGCAAAGAGACACATACTAAAAAAATCAGGCATAGTGTTAAACTTATTTGACATTTAAAAAAAAAAACATAGAAAAGCCTGCAATAAAACCTTATTAAATATTGAAAAAAGTATGTTTTCTCCCTGATACCAGGCAATCTGCTCTTATGCCTGTAGTAGGAATCTTAAAAGTTCTTATTAATGAAACTCAAACCCGAGGCCAGTTATTGGGGTGATTGCTGGAAGATCAGAGACACAAAACAAGCCACAGTTATCTCACCTTGCTAGTTCCTCAGGTGATCCTGTTTCCTCAGGCTGGAAGCTTCTGAGTCCTCCTCCACATGAATCTCAGCTGAACTGTGTTGCTCCAAAGCTTAACTAACTACATGCTTTTTTTTCTCCTAATTTCTGGTCCTCACGCCTTATATACTTTTCTCTTTCTGCCCCCACTCCCTGGGATTAAAGGTTGTGCTTCTGGGATTAAAGGCATGGGTCACCATGCTTAGCAGTTTCTAAAGTGGCCTTGAACTCAGAGATCCAGCTAGCTCTGCCTCCCAAGTGCTGGGATTAAAGGTGTGTACCACCACCACCCAACTTCTGTTATGGCTTACTCTTCCCATTTTCTAGCCACCATTTCTGGCTCTGTTCTAGTGGCTGTCTGTTCTCTGACCCCAGATATGTTTATTTTGGGGAACACACAATATTTCAGGGAACACAATACCCACCACATATGCCTTTCATTTAGTATTATGTAGGACAACCTAACCATTGAAATAAAGCATAATAACATTTTCTATTTGAAAATAAAACTATATTTTTTCATGGATAACATTTTAATTCACTTTTAAAAATCATCAAAATATTCAAATTTGCTTTTTATATATAGTAATTACATTGAACAGGGTCTCAGAGTACATGGTTAACATGCAAAAATCAAGTGTGTTCATAAATTAGTAGAAATGAAATTTATACCAAATACCACTTAAAATAACATCAAAATCACCAAACATTTATATATATATATATACACACACAAATATAATGAATAGTTTGCAAAATTGGCTTCACATTGAAAACTCTGAAACATCATAGAGTTTGAAGCTTTAATGAATAGTAGTTAATTATCATGGTCATGAATTAAAATAATCAAACATTTTAGGATATAAGTTTTCCTCCTTTTGTTGTATTTATTCAATATAATCATTGTTAAAGTCAGATTTCTTATACGTCTCAGACCCTCCTTCCCAGAATGACACTGCCCACAGTGAGTTGAGCCCTCCCACATCAATCAGCAATAATGAAAATATCCCATAGATATGCCCACAGGTCAATCTGAGGGTGGCAATTCCTCAGCTGAGATTCCTTCTTCTCAGCTGTCAAACTGAAACTTAAACTAACTAAGCTATGATATTTTCTTTTTGTATTCAAATAGGCTTGTTTTTCATACAATATATTCTGATCATGGTTCTCCTCCCAGATCCTCCCCACTCCCACCCACACCTTTTTTTCCTCTCATTAGCAAACAGGCATCTAAAAAAATAAAATAAAATAAAAACCAAAATAGGACAAAACAAATAGAAGAAAAGAGCCAAATAGAAAGCACAAGAAACACATACAGACACAGATATAAACACATTCACAAAGAGAAGTCCCAAAATAACACAGAATTGGAAACCATAATATGCCTGTAAAAAAGAAAAGTCCAAACAAAGTACTTTGAAGAAAAATAAAAAACTCCAAAAATATCATTGAATTCATTTTGTGTTGGCCATCTACTACAATATTTTCCACCCTTTGTCAACTTTGATACACAAGCTTATCAATTTATACCATAACCTTTCCTTTCTTGTTTGTCCCCAAGATCCTCTGTTAAATATCATAATATTAAATGTCCTGCTGCCTTTAAATTTTTCAACACTTTTAAAGACCAATGTCTCTTTAAATATTCAGTCTTTTATCTGAAGGCTCCTATAAAATCAAAAGCAAGTTATATACTCGCTTACTCGAAATGGAATAGTCAGAACATAAAAACAGTCATACTTAAGCAAAACCAAACTCCAACAGTATAAAATAGTTCTGTGTGTGCTGTCTGGGACTCCTCACCTTCTGGGCTCCAAAGGACTTAGGCAGCTTCACTTGTTTAGCTCCACTATCCTTAGACCACAGATCCTCTCATAAGTGTGGACTAGCTCCACTCTACACCTTCCACTGTCCTTTTGGATATCTTGTAGTCCTGGTGTCTCCAATACCCTGGATCTTTACTGTAACTGAGGCTGCACCTTTACCAGTGACTTTTCCTGGCTTCTCATGGCACCAAACCATACTCCTCAGCTTCTCTCCAAGACTGTTTCAATCCTGGAGGCTCCACGGAAACTAAGGCTGCACCTGACCCCAAGGAAATACTTCCCAGAAGAGTTTCCCTTGGCAGTGCTGGTTTTTTATTCATCGAAGCTGACTTTTCAGTACTCACTGATTGTCCCAGGAAAGAAAAGGTTTCTCTTCAGTGGTGCACATCTCTTGTTACAACTGATTCTTCAGGAGAGCTAAGCAAAAACCACAGATACTAAATTCAAAGTACCACTTAAATATCTCTGATAGAGTCTTTGAGAGGCTTTCAAACTTGCTGCTGGAAATGGGAGCTGAATTCTCATCATCTACACTGCTCTCAGCTGTGTCTTCCAAGTTCTTATATGAGCTCATTAAGCCCTAAGCACTTAAGATTTCCAGCTCAAAGTTCAAAATGTCACTTTCATTCTCCCTAAAACATCACAGTCAGGTCTACAACAGCAACACACCAAGGTATTGGGATCATAAAGAAATAAAAAACCTGAACAGGTTTATAAAAAGGAGATTAAATCAGAAATGGTGAAAAAGACAGAGAGAAAGAAAGGAAGGAAGGAAGGAAGGAAGGAAGGGAGAGAGAGAGGGGGAGGGAGGAAGGAAGGAAGGAAGGAAGGAAGGAAGGGAGAGAGAGAGGGGGGAGGGAGGGAGGGAAGGAAGGAAGGAAGGAAGGAAGGAAGGAAGGAAGGGAGAGAGAGGGGGAGGGAGGGAGGGAGTGGGGGGAGGGGGGAGGGAGGAAAGGAAAGAAGGAAGAAAGGGAAAGAAAAGAAAGAGCAAAAGAAAAAAGAAAGACAGAAAGAGAGGAAAAGAAAGGAAGGAAAGAAAAGAAAGAAAGAAAAAAGACAAAGAGAAAGAAAGGAGAAAAGGAAGGTAGAAAAAAGAAAAAGAAAGGGAAAGTCTGTAACCCAATAATTTTGTGGGAATATTCTACTAAATACTTTTAAAATAACCAATTATCTATCTTCTTGAAGTTTTATTATTCTCCCCTCAAAATAGAATAAATATTTTTAAACTCATTTCATAAGGCTCTAATCACTCTGCTACTGAAGCCATATAAAGACATCACAGGAAAGCTGGAATCCGGTAACTCAAAAAATAAATGCACACTTTCTCAGTAAAATACTAGCAAGCCAGATTTAGCAACATATCAAAAGGATTACTTATCCTGACAAAATTAAATTAATCCTTAGAAACACATAGGCTTAACATATACAAATTAATCAATATGATACACCATACTAACAGAACAAAAATAGAAAGTACTTCAACATCTCAGTACTAAAACAAAAGCATTTGATGAATTCCAGCACCTTTTCATGATAAAATTTTCAGTAGTCAGTGTGGAAGGATATTTGTCAGACATATCTAAGGACCACTTATGAAAAGACCAAGTGATATGATACTCAATGTGAAAATTATAAAAGCTTTTTCCTTAAGATACGATGCAAAGCAGAGTGGCTCACCCTTGCGAAATTTGTCCAACTAAGTTCTCTGAGCTTAAGCAATCACACAAAGAATCACATGGAAAAATTTATGATATACAAATCAGAAGTAAATAAATAAAATTATTTGTTTGGAGTTAACATGAACTTATGCTTCTAAAGACTCCATACTGAAAAAAATAAATGTTTTGGAATAAGCATTTGCAACTAATAGTAAAGTTACAGTGTACAAAATCTATATAGAATATTTAGTTGCCTCATTAGTAACGCTAACTGACCTTAAAGGGACATAAGCAATCACATTTGTGATATTAAAAATACATCAAATATTTACAAATAAATTTAATTGGAAATGTAAAAGATCTGCAAACTAAAATCATAAAACGCTCCTAAATCTAAATAATCTATAGGGCCTGGAGAGATGGCTCAGAGGTTAAGAGTGCTGCTTGTGCTTCCAAAGGTCCTGAGTTCAATTCTCAGCAACCACATGGTGGCTCACAACCATCTGTAATGGAATCTGGTGCCCTCTTCTGGCCTGTGGGGACACATGCAGGCAGAACACTGTATAGTAAATAAATAAATCTTTAAAAATAAATAAATAAATAATCTATAAAATTTGGAGACAATATCCTATATTCTTGAAAAACTAATATTGTTAAAATTCTCATATTACCCCCAGTGTTGTACAGAGTCAATGTAATTTGACTTGAAAAATTGAGTGAGGCTTAGTTGCAGAATGGTTGTTCAGCATGAGGAAGCTCTAATATACAATCACTGCAACTAAACACATTAATTAAGTTTTAAAACATAAAATCCCAATGTTATTTTTACAGAGATAAGGAGACACTTTAAAAATTCATTCCAAACCAAAAAAGATTGAGTAGCTTTATACTCTTGACAAAGAAGAGCCAAGTTGGAAACATCACACTTCTTGATTCCCTGAAGAGTTGCAGTAATCCAAATAGTTTGTTACCAGAGGAAAGACAGACACACCATGCAGAAAGTCAAGAAATAAACTCCATTTATTTGTCTACAGTCAATTGTGAGTAACAAAGTGTATTTGGCCGATAAACGTGAGCACCAAGAGCACACAAAGGAGAATGGGCAATCTCTGCAGCTAATACTTCTGGGGAAACCGGATATCCACATGCAAAATAATGAAATTGGACACATTTATGCATCAAAATCAACACAAAATGGATTAAAGATTTAAATATTAGTCCAGAAAAAGCAAAACTCTCACAAGGAAATAGGAGAAAGGTTTCTTGACATTGGCCTTGCTCATGGTTGATTTGGATATGACCCCACATGCTAAAAGAAAAAAAGTGAAAACAGACCAGTGATACTGCATCCAACTAATAATCATCTGCCCTGAAAGAAATGTCATTAACAGGTTAAAAAAGCAATCTAAAGAATGGAAGAAAATACTTGTAAAACATCTGTTAACCACGAGTTAATGTCCAAAATTTATAAGGAATGCTTACAATTCAAAAGAAATAAAAAACAACCTAATGCTTAAACTAAAGGACCAAACTGACATTCATTTCACAGAGGCAATATGTAAAAAGATGCTTCATGCCATTAATCACCAGGGACAGCAAATTAAAGTCAAAGAGCTATCCTTCAATACCTATTAGAATGGTTATTATCAAAAGATGAGATAGTCAATTTAATGAGTATAGAGAATTGATGGAGAATCATATGTTCTTGGTGGGAATGTAAAATAGAACAGCCATTGTGAAAAACAGCACAAAGCTTCAACAAAAATAATGAAAAAGAAAGAATATTTAGAACATGGAATTTACATAAAGACTGCATCTGAAGGCCTCTATGAAAGCATAGGTGAGGAGATCAGATAAGGTGGAGTCTTGGATAGGTCCAGAAAGCTTGGAGCCAGATCCCATATCCAAGCAAGAAATGTGACCTCAGACATTGGTCAGTCCTGCCTATTACCTTGAGGTTTCAGCAGGCATTAATCCAAATGAATGGTTTTTGTCATTCCCAGATACTACTGAGGCAGGAAGTTCCAGACCAAACTCTCCATGGGTCAGGAAAAGAAACTGCAGACTCTTGGGGATAACCATGTCTTGAAGGCTTGTTTAACAGCATGTTCATCTTATTTGGGAAACTCATTGTGAGAAGTTTCTGAAATTGTCTCCATGCATATTGAAGAACACAATAAGAAGATACATGTCCTCCAGGCTTAATCCAGAAAGAACTCAGTGAGAGAGGAATTCCAGTTACTAACATTATGTGAATAGTGCAAGGTAAACCCCAGGGTTAAAGACCCACATCTCCACCTATAGCTCTCATCTACCTCTGACACAGTGTGCTGACCTTCTCTCCAAAGTACCACTCCTTTTTATCTCCCATCTGAGCCATAGCACCATTCAATATAAGGGCTTTCTAAAAATCCCACAGCTGAGACAGCGTCTAGTCATACATCATCCACTTTGCACCTTCAAATTGCACCAGATCCTATAATCTTCTGATCTGATCTGAGAAAGCACAATAAAGTGTTTCTTCTTCACTATCCACATATTTATTCATATTTATTACATAAAATATGCAGTTGGTCAGCCCAGTGGAAAGTTTATGTCTTAGCTGCTGCCAGGGCTGTTGATTGTCTTTATTCCTTGGACCACTTCCCTAAGTAGCTTTATACTTCAACAAGTCATGTCTTAGCCAATGCTCAATCTTATTTCCCCAATTAATAAAAGACTTCTCTCTAGTTGAAGGGTATAATATAGCTGTGGTTTTGCCAACTCATCTCCTAGAGGTCCAAGAATTACCAGTTGTGCTGTGATTCAAATCTTAGATTTAATTCTTATGTTCAGTTTCTCAAATAGCAGCTCATTGTAAAAATATTCTAAAATGTTGTCTATTCTATAATAGTCATTATTAGTAACTAAAGCATTTCTTAATGCAGCAAATAAAATTATAACTGAGTGATCCACTAGTCACCATTCTGTGCACACACCAAAAGGAAGTAAATCCATATCGCAAAGGATTATCTACACTCCCAGATTCACTGCAGCATTTTTAGGAGGCGTAGTATGAAAACACCAAAATATGGATAGAGAAATTGTGTGTGTGTGTGTGTGTGTGTGTGTGTGTGTGTGCGTGTGTGCTGTTTATATAATAAAATTATATGCTGCCATTTTTTTAAAAGGCCAAATCAAATACGGCATTTGCAGGAAAAGTGGAAGCAATAAGAAATCACTATGTTAACCTAAATAAGCCATCCCCAGAGAGACAAATACTATATGTTTTCTCTTTCTTCAAGGAGCTTAAGCATGGTGTGAGTGGGTAACAAGCTACAGATAAAGAAAACTGAATGCTACAAATACAGACATTAGTTTGGAGGAGTCATAATATAAAGGAGAAGATAAAAATTCAGCAGAATCTGGATAGGAGTAGAATATCAAAGGATTTTCTCTTAATAGAACATTTTATGAGATTATATTCCGATTCATTGAAAAGGGAATTATTTAGCTGAGTGAGGGTAAGAGAAAGGACAGCATCAGGAGGGCCATCCACTATTGCTAGAGAGCATGAAGTTCTCAGCTGATAGCTGTTTCCCCCACTGGGAAGGACCCTCTGGTTATACCCCTCTGTAGTCACAAGTCTCTAAGATGCCTGAAGCTGTTGACTCAATCCTGAAATCTCAACCACACACCTATCACAGCTTGTAAACACTGTGACAGTTCTCTGAACGTTTAGCTGATAGATTCTTCCCAACATACTGTCAGTCCGAAGGCTCAACTGTCTTCAGGTAAGAATGGTGTGTCTGCCACTCTACAAAAATGATAGACTACAAGGAGCCCTAGAGAGCTGCTGAGCTTCCAAGTGGAGAAATGCAGTGTGCCTTCAGAAATCAGGATTTCTCACACAAAAGAATGCAGTGAGAGTTTTCTCTTGTTTTCAGAATAAATAAATGTAACTACACAGCAAGTTGATATTTTTAGTTAAATCACAGAAAAACAGAGCTCTTAATTTTAAAAAAACTAAGTATTTTTATGCCTATAACAACATAAACAGCAACTATAATGACTGAAATACGAAACGCAGCTTTTATTTGAGTTTTTAATCCAACAAGGGAAGCAATGCAACATTTCAGTCTTGTGTAGTTTTCTGTCTCCACTGGGTTCTCTTTTCCTTTTGTTAGGGTGTTAATTCCACCACATCCAACTTACATGATATGTGTTTACACTTCTCTCACCATGATAACTTCTGAAGTAAGAAGTTGTGAAGAGTCTGCTCAGTTTAACTCAGCATAAAATGACACTATCCTTCGTGTTTCCCAAATACATTCACAGAATATGGAACTTCTACACTGAAGATCTACTGTGCTCCTATTTACTCCTTAAAGTTATGTATATGTGAAGCTCCAGCACTTCCTGGGGTCAGTAGTTGGAGAATTCACAGTGTTTCTCAAGTCTCATTCTGCTAGAAATTGATTTATCTTCAGGAGAAGTGTTGATTGAGGCTGTGTACTGAATAACTTGAACATACATTTATTGCTTTGCTCTTGAAGGTAATTTTTAGAAGAAATTTTCATGCTAAAATTTTCACAATATTAACATAAGGACCAGCCCAGTTGGAGCATGCTCCTTGTAGACATTTCTGTGTGCTGTATGCTGTATTGTGTGCTGGGCTCTGTGGATAGGGCATATTCACATTCAGGTGTGTGTGTGTGTGTTGTGGTAATTTGATGGTTTGTGTCTTTAGCTTGTGTGAAGATGACAAAACACAAGATGGCTCTAACTTTTAAGTTGTGGCCTAGCATTAGATTTGCCGTGTAATAATTTGAGAGCCAATTTATATTTACAGATCTTGTATATATCATCTCTTTGTATATATCATCTCTTTGTATATATCATCTCTTATAGGAAATTACATGTTCCATATTATAACTCAGTAATTTATATTCAGCAGATGTATTTTCAAAATGCATATATTTCAGTAAAGCCCAATGTAGTCAATACTCACATTTATTTGTATGAACCCAAACAAGTAATAGGACTTGTTTGTATTGGAAGATACCTATCTCACTATTTCTATTTTTCTCATGTTCATATTTGTATACCAAAGAAAAATACACTCCAAAGATATATTATCTTCAAACTGAATTTAAAATGATACATAATTTGAATAACGTTTTCCTTATAAGCCAGTTACCATCTTGGCAATAGGAACCAGGGTGTTGGCTTGTGAAAGAAAAATAAACTCTCCCTTCCTTTGTTTTGTTCTAATTCCTTCCTTCCTTTGTCAAAAATCACAACGCAGAACATCACAAAAGGACAGTCCACGAGTCAGAGAGATCCTGTCTCTCTAGCTTTCATTCTGCAGACACTCGCATTGGCAAATGACACAGTTTGGTGCCAGAGCCCTGCCCTCCTGTCTATTAACCTAATTGACAGTGCTCATGACATGCATTGGGATGATTCCTCTCAGAACAGCTAACCGATTTGAGCAAATCAGAAAGGGCAGAGAGGGAAAACCTAATCCCTCCTCCTCTTTCATTTCGAGAATAAATCAGCAGCGTGACTGTTGAGGATCATGTCAAAACTCAAAAAGAAATGATTCACAGGAAACATACATGCAGAGAGGGGAGGAAGCTTTCTGGGACACAATGGAAGCCTATTACTAATGTGGTTGCATAATCAGGAGACAGTGTGTGATAACCAACAAAGGAATTTTCAAGGGGTTCCTGGACAGTGATAACAAAAATTATTCATCTTAAGACAGGTGCTTTAAATATAAAGGTCCAAGACGAGAAGAACAAGAGAATTAAAGAAAGCAAGTGGGGATGTGCATTGTGATACTGATAAATTAGTAATAGAGCCTCAGGCTTTTTGCCAAAATAAAAAAAAAAAAAAATCTCCAATACCATGGCTCAAAATGTCATGAGGCGTGTTTAACAGTATGTCAAAAAGTCAAATTCACTTCCCTAATCCAGCGGAAGACAAAAAGACATATATTTAAAATGCCCCAATTCAATCTCATCCATAGGATCATGTGAAATCCGCTATTTTCATGGTGTATTTCTTAGCATCCTCTCAAGTCCTTTCTATCTCATCAAAATGGAGAATTTAATTAATGAAACAAATGAAAGCTACCCATTCATCCCTCTTTGAAGGAGGATCTGAGATGTCTCACAGTCAAAACCGAGGAGCCCAAACTGTTGTCACCTCTGTCTTCTTTTATGCACACATTTAACCATGGCAGATTTTGCCTTGTGCCAACCAGTCTGGCTGGGCTTCCAGAGTATCATACCTCACACACTGTGGGCATTACTGGTTCTCATCGGTTTAATACTGTGAGAAAATACCGTGCCTGCTTCTTAAAGATAATGATTTGATTTCTAATTTTTATTACAGGCATCTTAAAAACCCTCCATCTATTTATTCAACTAATATTTATCAAGCACACCATACCACCTGAGACATCCCTATTACTTCACGTCGGTGTGAATTCTGCAGGAGGCAAATGGCATTGTTTGCACTGCTTTGAATATGTAGAAGCTGTGGATTAGTATCACCATTAGGCTAAAGCTCTGAGGGGCGACTTTATTTTCATCCCTTGGAGACTATTTCTTCTACATTAAATTGTAAGCTTCCAGAAGGAAGTTAGTGAATTCTGTTTGTTTTCATTTTTATTTTTCTGTTATGTACCACCCCCACATAAAAGTCTATCTACATTTCTTTTTTTTTTTCTTTTTTTTTTCAAGACAGGGTTTCTTTGTGTAGCTTTGCACCTTTTCTGGAACTCACTTGGTAGCCCAGGCTGGCCTCGAACTCACAGAGGTCCGCCTGGCTCTGCCTCCCGAGTGCTGGGATAAAAGGCGTGCACCACCACCGCCTGGCCTGTATTTCTTACAAAATAACACAGATACCAATAAAAAGGTACACAAAATATTGTCAGTTGTTGGAACAAAATAAGAATGTAATGAAATTGGGACTTTAGGAGATCCACTGTTTGTACTCCACTTTCATCCATTTGCTCATCTGTTCATTTAGTCTTACATGAATTGTACCAAGATTCTACCATGCATTGAGAAGAATGTCACACAATTAGGGTAAAGCCAAAAATAAAACAGTAAACACAGGGAGATTATATTTTTCTGAAGTAAAAAAAAAAAAAAAAAAAAAGGAAAGCCAGGTGGTAGTAGTGCACGCCTTTAATCCCAGCACTCGGGAGGCAGAACCAGGTGGATCTCTGTGAGTTTGAGGCCAGCCTGGTCTACAGAATGAGATCCAGGACAGGTACCAAAACAACACAGGGAAAACTTGTCTCAAAAACAGCAACAACAAGAAAGGAAACAAATAATTGTGTTATGCTGTCCACACAGAAGGCAGCCCACTACTCTAGAGACTGAAAAGAGAGACCTCCCAGATGGAAAGACTTTTCTGAGCAGGTGAAATTTAACCTGAAAATTGATAGAATTGGAGAATTTTAGCTATTTGGGTAAGTACAAGTTTCTAAGACAGAAAAAAAAAAATAGTGATGTGTAATGTACTGAGAACAGCATTCGCCTGAAATTCATTATCTATTCAGAACCGCAGAATGTGACTTTATTTCAAGACAAAATATTTGTATATATTATAAAGTGAAATCATTCTGGAAGAGAACAGACCCTGGAAGAGGGGAATGAGAACATTGACACACAGGGGAAAAGACATTTGATGACAGGAAGAGATGAAATGATGCTGCCACAGCCACTGACTAGGAGTCACAAACATCTGGTACAAGCAAGTCAGGATTTCCTCTGGATCCTCCTGAAAGTCAGGGTTGAGCCAACTTTTTACATTGCACTTCTAGCCTCCCTAGTGTGTGGGAGATTGAATCTCTGTTGTCTTAAGATATGCAGAAATGCATGATAAATTGTGGCAAGGACCATGGGAAACTAAATGTGCTTTTGAAATGTCAGAGGTGATGGAACAGAGAATTGATTTATTGCTGAGGCTGATGATCTAGCAAACCAAGGTGTTACTACGTCCTGCTTACTGGAGACTTTGGCAAACAGCAAAGTCATCTCAGACAAGTGGACTCAATAGATGGAGAAGGGAGAACGTTCTTCATGAACATCTATGTTCAGACTAAAGTCCTCTGGTATAAGACATTTAGGGTAGGATTTGTGCTGTTCATGGCTTTAAAAATACTGAAACAATACAGAAACTATTGTCACATATGATGGATTCAAAAGCAAGTGCTTATCTATGGCAAAGAGGACTTTGGAGCTATGGGATGTCTCAGTCTTGAGCTGAAATTGGAATCTCCTGGATATAGCTGGAAGGCAACTAATTGAGCTGATGCCTGTCATTTATGAAGACACAAAACACTACTTCAATGAACCTGGAGTCTGATAACTTCAGAAGTTTCATATTCACGATTGTCATTTTATTAATCTTTTAGTATAATTCTATTAAAAGAGAGCTTAAATTGAAGAACACAAAAATATAAGATATGTTTTCAGGAAGAGCCATAACAGATAATTGCATAAAGGAGGGTGAAAATGTTTTGGAATTGTTAATATTAAAAGAATAACTTAAACTTATATAAATAACAAAGATCCAAGAGTCAGGTCATGTTAGCCAAGCATTAATTTTTTTTTTTTTTTTTGCCTTGTCAACTTCTATCATCGAAACGCTCGTTTTTATGACAAAACCATTCATTCTATATTTTCCTATTTGTAATATTAAAGAATTCCATATGCTAGTACTGTTTACATCATTTCTACCCCCTCTGACTCCCACAGTACTCCCCGAATCCCTCTCAGATTTGAAGATTTCTTTCTTCTTTAAGTATCATTGTCATATACATGCGTATGTATGTGCACACACAACCTAACTGAGGGGTTTTCAGTTAATGTTGATGATATGTACATGTGTCTAGAAAGACCACCTGGCATTAGATAGTCTGTCATAGTCTCTGTATCCAGGGAATTATCACGTTATGTTGGTATGTCAACTCCTGCTATCTATATGCAAGTCTTGTCTCAACCATATTGTTGAGACTCCTTGTCATCTCCTGCAGACAGTAACTTGCTGTAGTCATCACGGTCCTTTGACTCTGACAGTCTTCTCCCCTCCCACTTCCATGATAGTTCCCTCTGCCTAGGGAGTAGAGGTTGTGCTGTAAATATACTCACTGGAGCGAGATACAATGTGGTCACTCATTTTCTGCACTTTGACTACTTATAAATCTCTGGAGTCCTGATATTCTATCTTCTACTTGATCCATTCTTCTGGCAAGGATTTCCCCTGAGTTTTCTAGTTGAGTCATTGATTTTCAATTCCATCTATGTTTCAGTTAAAATTTTCTTCAATATGGTATTTTTTTTTTTACTGAATTCAGTTTTTCTTCACTGTCTTTGTCATTCCACACAACCACACATTTGTGTCTTCTTTGACTTAAGAATTTATCCATATCCACCTTTGTTTCAATGAGGCATCTCTTCAAGTCCTCTTTAAAATCCTTGGATTTTTGGATCACGTTCACTATTGTTCTCTTAAATTCTGTTTCCTGGTGTTCATGTAGGTGATTCTTGATGGAGAACATTTTTTAGAGACTGGTGGATTTTTGTGGAGAAGACCTTGTCTTTACTTTTCATATTGTTTGTATTTTTGCAGTGTGACCTGGGTATGGGGACTTTTCTCTTTGACCACATATCTAACAGAAGATTCTAGACTACCTGTGGTGAGTGGAGTTTGGTTCTGATTTTGCTTTTGCCAAAGCTTGGTTTATTTCAGACTGAGTATGAAGAGTTGGTGGGTCAGGTTTTTTTAAAATAATTTAATTTAATTTTACATATCAGCCATGGGTTCCCCTGTCCTCCCGACTCCTGCCCCTGTCCCTGCCTTCCCCCAGCCCACCCCCCATTCCCATTTCCTCCAGGGCAAAGACTCCCCTGGGGATTCAGTTCAACCTGGTAGATTCAGTCCAGGCAGGTCCAGTCCCCTCCTCCCAGGCTGAGCAAAGTGTCCCTGCATAAGCCCCAGGTTCCAAACAGCCAGCTCATGCACTTAGGACAGGTCCGAGGCCCACTGCCTGGGTGCCTCCCAAACAGTTCAAGCTATCCAACTGTCTCACTTATCTAGAGGGCCTGATCCAGTTGGGGGCTCCTCAGCTTTTGGTTCATAGTTCATGTGTTTCCATTAGTTTGGCTATTTGTCCCTGTGCTTTTTCCAATTTTGGTCTCAACAATTCTTGCTCATACAATCCCACCTCTTTCTCTCCAATTGGACTCCTGGAGCTCCACCTGGGGCCTGGCCGAATAGACGCCAGGAAATTATCAAATTGAGAGCTGAAATCAATAAAATAGAAACAAAGAGAACAATACAAAAAATTAATGAAACAAAGAGTTGGTTCTTTGAGAAAATCAACAAGATAGACAAGCCCTTATCCAAACTAACCAAAAGACAGAGAGCATCCAAATTAACAACATCAGAAATAAAAAAGGGGACATAACAACAGACAATGAGGAAGTCCAGAGAATCATCAGGTCATACTTCAAAAACCTCTACTCCACAAAACTGGAAAATCTAAAAGAAATGGATAATTTTCTGGATAGGTACCACATACCTAAGTTAAATCAAGACCAGATAAACCATTTAAATGGTGGGTCAGTTTTTGATCAGAGGTATGCAGGTGATTCCAATTTGGTGTTATCCAAGAAAGCATAGGAATAAAAGTCCTAGTTAGGTCTCCTGGGCTGCTCTCACACTCCTGGACCTCTACTACCTGAGCCAGGAAGTATGAGGACAGTGTATGTAGAGACCTGGGGCACTCACCAGAGTGAGCTGTGTAAGCCCTGTGAGCAAAGCTAGGTCTAGGAGTGTGAAGATAGAACAGTAACAAGGCTCTGGGACCTGCACCAGGTTGGCTGGCTGTACAGAATGTATAGCCAGAGCTAGGTCTGGGAGTGTGAGGACTGTACAGTGGTTCATATCTATTAGCTTAGCAACTGCCTCCCCTGCCTTGCTGTACTGAAAAATGCCTAATTTTTCAAGCCAAATTGAGATAGTACCTTTTCTTGGTATATTACCTCCTCTATTTCCTTCTCACAGTATTAATCACTCCCCCTGGCTTAATTTATTTTCTTGTTTAACTTGCTTTTATTTGTTAAGCACTTAGAATGTTTGCACATTATGCATGAAAATGTATTAGCCATTGTTTCAGGGATTTTATACAAAACCAGGGAGAGAGAAAATAAATATGTACTTATGATGTACAATTAATACAGGTATTTTCAAAAACATACACTTGGCTAAATTCATTGGCAGCAGGAACTATTTTTTGACACAGATATAAACCTTCATGAATTAAAAGTGTATGTCATGAGACACATATAATTGCAAAACCCCAGAGAAGTTGAATGAAGATTTCTCTGCTAAGGTGAATGCTCAAAGCTCAGAGAAAAAAAATCATAATCACATTTATTTGTTTTCCTTTTGTGCTTTGAAAAATAAAACAACCACAAAAAGGAAAACCATGCCACTAAATCAAAAACAATACAAAACATAGAGAAAGAGAAACTGTCAAAACACATTAATAGATGAAAGGTGGTTTTTCAAGTACAATATTTGTGAATACATTTAAATGGAGTAGGGATAGTAATAATATATAGAGAACACAGATAAAGTAAAGTCAGTGTTTGCAAAGTAGCCGCTGGGGGGAAGAAAGATATTATAGAGATAGAAAAAAACTGAAAATAAACATTGGATACATACAATAAACTCGTTAGACTACAAAGAAACAGGAAGGAAAATCAAGACGGTCACAAAGAAGGGAGGGGAAAGAGGAGGGGGGAAGAAGAAGGGAGAGGAGAAGGGAGGGAGGGAGGGAGGGAGGCGGGAAGGGAGGGAGAGCTTGTTCCTGCCCATCACCACTCTTCTGTAAGAGCTTCTCATTGAGATCAGCCACTTCAGAGGAGAACAGCAGCAAGTCAGAGCACTAAGATGATACGGACATCAGACCTGCAAGCCTAGAACCTGAGTTATTGGGGCAGTTGTTATCACCCATAAATACACAGCAATGAGCTACTGACATCATTCACACGTCAACAAATATTTTATAGTATCGTTCTGGGGAGTCTTTCATGAAAACTGCTATACTGCAAGGAAGTAAGCCCCCACAAAAATGTCTACCTGGTATCTTGATCTTCATTAATGGAACAGATTCTTCTTGAGGCTTTGAAAAGAAGTCTTTTGTTTTAATTCCTTGACCAACAAAAATAAAATGGCTATAAAGACTTCTAAGTACAAACCTATTACTTACCAATCTTATTACTCATTGGAATATGTGCTAATAGTTGCTCCTGAACATTGTAGATATTAAAGGAGATGGTTAGGTCAAGTTCAGTGAGGTACTTTGAAACTATGACCCACGTTGTGGGGCTGCTTTCTGAAAACTATCCACAGGATCCCCTCGAAGAAATATTGTTTCCAGACGTTTTTCATATAAAAGCTACTAGGGCCTTTGACATCAGTAAAAACAAAAATCAGCCTACATTCTGTGAAAACACTGCCAGGTAGAAATTCACTATGCATGGTTATTACTATGTGAAAAATAACAAACATAAGCAAAATTGATTTCATTTTTCCCTTTCTCCTATAACCCCTCTCAAAAATCTCCAGAGAAAAATATATGACTCTAGCAAAATAATTTGATTCCAAAGGGAGGTGTGGGTGCATTCAGTTAAGCAAGTAATTACTACAAATGTTTGTCCGCTAGGCCATTGGAGACCATCACTAAAGTTAAGCAATAATGGAAAGTTTGTGCTTCAGGTTGCCCTGGAATTTTGAAACTCAATGTCCAGGGAACTCAGCACAGCATTCTTGCTGGACTATTGACTAAATCAATGTCACTAGGTTAATATTTTCATTAGTAAGAAGAAATTTAATACAGAAAAATCTCTCATGAGGCTTTAATTGAAATAAGGAGGGTAAAATTAGATCACAATCCACAGAAACAAGAAGAGGGCTATCCAAGTCAGGCTGGAAATGTTCCTGGGTGGGACAGTTTCTCACAAACTTCTTCAGGATACAGCAACAAGATGTGGGCTGGGAGAAGGACTCTTTCATAAAAATAGCAAGTAATGG
Organism: Onychomys torridus; assembly: GCF_903995425.1. Lineage (NCBI taxonomy): Eukaryota > Metazoa > Chordata > Mammalia > Rodentia > Cricetidae > Onychomys > Onychomys torridus. The sequence goes on from NC_050453.1 coordinate 56,023,177, forward strand.
TGACATAAATAGCCTGGTTTTTTTTTTTTTTTAATAAAACCACAAGCTATTTGGAAAGAAGATAGCCAAAGCATAAGTAAAAGTGAGTGAGGGAAAACATGGAGGGGACGGGTATTTTAGGCAGAGAAAACAGTGTGTGGGAAGACCCTGGGGAAAGAAGGAGCTAAGCACATTTGAACATGTGAAAGAAAGCCATTGTGGATGGAGCACACCGGGGTAAAGGAGAGGGAGGTGAGTTGGGTTGGGTAGCTGGGAGAGGCTAGCCATGAAGTGTCTGCTGAATATAGCAAAGACGGGATTCATTCTTGATTCACAACATAAAATGCTAGGGGGATTTATAGAAGGGTAGAGATGTATGAGTTATGTCACTGTATAATTATAGTCAGGATAGATTCTGAGTTAGTAAGAAGATCACATGTGGAAATGGAGCAAGATTTTTCAAGGAGCGGGGCAAGATGTCAGCTATTTGGGTCAGGTTTGCAACAATGGCTTTGACAAAAGAAAAATTAGTATAATCATCAAAAATAGAGAATTGTATGGTGGCTGGCTTAGGAAAGACTAGCTTATTGTACTACTGTAGGCAATTACTGGTGAGTTTTAAGATTTGATACAACAACCTTATGCCACTATTCTATGACAACAATGCAAAGAATAGAAGAAAGGTAGCCTGGGTTTCTTTTTAATTAATTCATTTAAAAAAGAGGATATGGTGGCACAAAAATGCGTTGGAAAACATCCAGCATCTGAGTGATTTCAAGGAGAAACAGTGGAGAAAGGAACCGAAGAGGAACTGCTCCTTGTTTGAACTAGGTAATGAGTTGGAATTTTCATGGAGGTAGGAATTAGGGGATAGCATGGGCTATTTGGACAGTAAGTGAATTCATTCTCTTTGGAGAACACCTGTGGAACATGGGCATGAGTAGAAATGCCAATGAGAATCAGTCACCTGGTTCAGGGAAAATTTGATGTCATGGATCTAGATAACAGCCCAGGATGAATGCTTTGGGCAAGTTGAACTAGAATCTTCCTTTCTTCAGGGACCAACACAGTAGAGACATAAGACTCCATTCATCTTCAGCTCTTTCTTCCCGCAGTGAATTTGACCCCAGCAACATGCTCACCTAGGTAAATTCAGAGGGATGGTAACAACCAGGATAGAACGAATCTAAATCATTTTCCAGTCCCTGTCTCACTCCAAAATTGCTGAAATCCACTCATTTAGATGAGTAAGCACAGGTATCCTTGGGAGACATTAAAACTTCCTCGAAAAGTGACAAAGTGATCCTCACCTCGTCTGCTCCCATTGTGTGCTAAATGTTGAAAATCAGCCATAGCAATAAAGACAGCAGACAAGACCAGTGTGAAACTAGTTGAAGAGAAAGAGAAAAAACCTAGAAGGATGAAAACCCCAACATAGAGAGGCGACGCCTAAGGCAAAAGTTGTCTTTTCAAGTCAGCATACGTTTGTCACAGTCTGTTTTAAATATCTCTCAGGTCTATGAGCTGTCATCTACACATCCTCCATGACCATGTCCACCTATTATCTCTAGAAGTCTTCCTTCAGACGGTCGCTGTGCCTCTGCACTTCCACCGCCACCATCACCATCAGGGCTGAGACAAGTGACCCCTGTGGAAGCAGTGGTGACTTGGGGAGGGGAGGCTACACACCCCTCCTTCCATCCTGGTGCTTAGCAGCATCCACAACATGGAGGATTGCCACCTAGAGGGACACACCAGTACGCTGCTAGACAGTCACACCATGGGCAGGACAGTACCTAAGCAATCATTACTCAACTTAAAACACTAATGTATGGTAGGCAAAGCACTTAAAACACGGATGTAAACAAAGGAGAGAAGCCCTGTGCTAATTAAAGAATTCTTTGTTTATCTTTCCTTAGACCTTACGTGTTTTCACAATTCTTCTTGTGTCTTTACTGTACATGGAAGGAACTTTCACATATTGTATTCAAGTATTTGGCAATTGCAGCATTGTACTTACAGACAAAAAGGATGAAATAATTGGCCAGAGCCTTCTGATTCTATCCAGTAGTGTATCTAAAAACTAACACTAATGGAACATTTCCAGTGAGTTATTGAGTATGGAAGTATTTCTTCAGCATTCTGGATTTGTCTTTTGTCTCCCAGCTGCCCGTTTAGATTATCTTAGAGATATTTGTCAGCTCCTTACTGTCTTTGTAATCAAGATTACAATGTGGTGCTATGTGTAAATGTGGTTTATTTATTCCTTAATTCTATGCATAAAACCTTGAAAGTAAACTTTTCCCAAGTGTGAACTCTTAAGGGTTAAAGTTTCTCCATTATATAAAGCATTCCTTCTTTTTCCTTTACCAGCTCCCTGTCTTTTCTCTAGTCCTCTAGGCATGATAAGCAGGCCACAAAAATCCCAGGGATTATACTGACCTATCCCTGTCTCTGGGACAGAGTTTTGAACACTGAAGTCCATAGTTAGTGTGGCCATTGATTCTCCTTATTTACCTACTGGAAGGATTTGTGTAGGCTGTTTGGGCTTAAGCCCCCCTTTAAAACTCTGAGAGGCCTATTTCTCCATAAGTTTTGGGTTTAAATATTGGGTGAATTTGTTTTCCAGTCCCTGTTCAGCTGCTAACTCTGGAGGTTGCCTCAGGGTCAATAAAAGTTCCACTGAACAATCCAGGCAAGAGATGTCAGCTGGGGTGAGAATGCTGACATTGGTTCTCCTGGGGACTGAACATCTGTCTGACTCCCCAAAGAGCCTCACTAATGGAAAGCCTGAAGGTCCATATTCTAGCCTACCCTTGTTGGCTCCACTCATAATGTAAGCATCATCTTTACTGTTCCTTGGTCTTTAAGAAAGGAAGATCATAGTGGACCCATATAAGCAGAAACTCAGAAGTTCAGAAGGCTTGCCTGTGACATGAGTTGTGATGATTTACCTGTGTGACCAGGAACATTTTTAACCCCACCTGCCTTATCTGAAAACCTACTTCCAGTGCTTAGGAAGTGAAAACATGCAAAGGGTCATGCAGACACTGTGCACTTAATAAACAAAATCCCCTCATTTTCCAGGAATTTTGTTTTCTGTTGTCCCATAGCAATGAATTGGAGATTTTAAGCATATGACCTTCTTTAAAATGCAATCAATCACAGCAACAAATTGTGTCCTCTGCCTGAGAAAATACAGACTGTAACTGTGAGACTCAGCATGGATCTTTGTGCCCTGGCTTCTTACGTGGTAACAACTCAATGAGTTGCTCTTAGAAAGTACTTTCAGGTAACTCTGTCTTGAATTAGCATCACATTAGCTTCTTATTCTTTCTAGTTTTCATGTGCCTGTCTCCTTTCCCTCAATTACAGGCACCAGAGATTCCAGCTGGTTAATAAGTCACATACTGTGGAATAAATGGTACTTTAAATTTGAACTTTTTGAAAACACACAAGAATGCATATAAAACTCATTTGAATTTTTTTTCCATTTCCATAGTTTTTTGCATAAACACATAGAGGATCCCTTCCAAATCTCACCAGTGGCCTGTCACAGGTCATCTCAAAGGAGATACTTCACGTAGCAAGACAGTCCCTAGAAATGGACCAAAAGCAAGTGACTCTGAGATCCTGGCTCCAGCCTGCTCATTTACTTTGCACAAACTGGATTTCGTGCCTGGTTGGTCCCTTTTCCATCAGCAATAAGCAATTGTGTTTCAGCTGCTGCTCTTGCGTATTTGGGGCTCCACAGCATTTTTGATTGCTGAGATGTTACATATTACCGCTTTAATGATGTGTTCATGGTAAATTAATTGACATCATCACAGTCTGACATTCATCAAAACTGCTCTGGGAATGGGCACTGCTGGTTTCCTGAGATCGGTGTTCAACTGCAGCATTATTAGTAATGATAGCAGGCCGAAGTCTGTGCTCTGAAGACCTTCATTTACCCAAACATCCTTCTCAAACCTCAGCGAAGGTTCTGATTTCCACAGTCAGCACTTTAATGTGCATCTCAGCTACGGAGATTTTTTTTCTTTTTCAGGTTTTGTAATTACATCAAATTAAGACTTCTCTCTCTCTCTAATTAGTGTAACACAATTTTTGTTCAAAATAAATGCCTAAAATTCATATAAGATTGGCAACACTATGCCTATTCAGGCCATGACTCTGTCAAGAATGTTTACCATTTCTTTTTTTATTTAATATTTTTATTTTATAATTAACTTAATTTCATATATCAGCTACGGATTCCCTGTCCTCCCTCCTCCCACCCCCAGCCTTCTACCCAATCCACTCCCCATTCCCACCTCCTCCAAGGCAAGGTCTCCTCTGGGGAGTCAGCCCAGCCTGGTTGACTCAGCCTAGGCAGGTCCAGTCTCCTCCTCCCTACAACAAGGCTGAGCAAAGTATCCCAGCATAGGCCCCAGGCTCCAAAAAACCAGCCCATGCACCAAGGACAGGTCCTGGCTCTACTGCCTGGGGGCCTCCCAAACAGTTCAAGCTAATCAACTGTCTCACTTATCCAGAGGGCCTGTTCCAGTTCCATGGGGACTCCTCAGCCATTGGTTTATGCATTTCCACTAGTTTGGCTATTTGTCCGTGTGTGAGGTCCCCAGAAATCCACAAAGATACCTCCACTGTAGACTACTGGCAATGGTCAAGAAATTGCCTGAGCTGACCTGCTCTGGTGATCGGATGGCCGAACACCCTGGCTGTCAGGATAGAACTCTCATCCAGTGTCTGATGAAAGCAGATGCAGAAATCCATGGCCAAGCCCCAGGTGGAGCTCCGGGAGTCCAATCAGCAAGAGAGAGAGGAGGGACTATATGAGCAAGAGATATTGAGACCATGATTGGAAAAAGCACAGGGACAAATAGCCAAACTAGTGTTTACCATTTCTTAAGAATCACTAGGCTCATGTAATGGAGGTTTAGCATGTAGTGAGTACAGTGATTCAGTCAGGATGAGGAAATCTCCCTTTGATGCCATATGTGCTGATCCTAAAGTGTGAAAGACAACAGTACCTCTGGGATTATAACTTTCATACAGTTGCTTGTAGCATTGTGCATGTACATAATAGGAAATCCAGCAAGTAGTATTCTGAACCCATCAACCCAGAAATGTAAGGACTAATGCTTTCTTTCTATGTCCCTGAACTCGATTCTTATTGTTGACACTAGTTGCCTCCTGCCTTCATTGTGGTCCAGGTTCTCTCACACAAGATCAACCCTTTTAAGGGTAGGAAGTCTGATGTGTCCCTCACTTTCAAGAGTGTTTATCTAGGTGACATTCTCATTATTTGGCACAGCCTCTGGAATCTGAATTGCCTACTTCCAACCTTGACACCTTTCAGGTTTTGCCAGGCATCAGTATCAGTCCATGCCATGCTGCTGTCACAGAATTGCCAAGAGGGGTCATTTAGAATGGACAGAAACACATTGGCTCAGAGTTTTGAAGCAGAAAAACTCATTATTGAGGTTGTTGGCATTGGTAAAGGCCATCTTGCTGTGTTGTGAATATCACATGGATCACAGTGCAGAAGACCAAAGGGAGATAAAGACAGTCAGAGTCACCATTTCCTAAGGAATTAATCCCCACAATAATAGACACTCATCTGCCAATAACTGCACTGGCCCACTCATGAGGTGGAGCCTCATGACTTCACACTTCTCACCCGTCAATAGGAACACACAGGAAGTCAAGTTTCCTCGTGAATTTTTGAAGGGCATAAACATTTTGAGAAAGGCCCTAGACAACACCAGCCATGGAAGTTATGTGAAATAAGACCTTTCTGACCTCTAAGTCATCCATGAGCATATGTAGGTGTGACTATGTTCTGTCTCTTACAGCTCCCTGTAGGCACGAGTTTCTGTAGCAGTTGGTTCAGCCAATCCATTTAGGATTGCTGTGCTTCCTGCTACACCAGGGATTTAAATCAGGCTAGGAGGGTAGTGCTCTGGACCTCTTCTACAGGCCAGCAGGGTTTAAACACTCCAGCTTCTTATCCTAGGATTGCCCCACTCCATACTGGGTAAAGATATTTTTCACTATGTAAGAAGTACTAGCTCCTCTTCAAAGACCTCCTCACTCAAATTTAAGGGAAGCACAGCTTTTCTCTATTGAGGAAGCCCTGCTCTGAGTTCTTTATATGATTTTTCAATCTGTTGCTTGAGCCATATATTCCCTTCTGGCCTGTGCTGTAGGAAAATCAAAAGCAGAAATACTTGTTTTCTTCTGCTGCTTGCATATGAAATTCTTTTCCTAACATTATAAGCTTCAATGTCTTAGTGTTTGAAGGTTACCCAGCATGAGGGAAAAGCTTGACTTCTAGTTCAAAATATTGACACACTTCACTAAAATGTACTGAGGTTTAAGTGTGTGTCACACCAAGCATTAACAGAATCTCAAGGCAGCTCTCTAACCTATTCATAGGAGAACCCATTCCCAGCATGTGATTAACGTTTTGATGTATGCAAGTAAGGAAGATCCTAAATATCTCTTAGATCAGTATTTTGAAAGCCCTGGAAATTTTATGACTCTAGAGTACCAATTCTCCTAAATCATTTCTCTTGAAACACCAAACTCTGCAACTAAGAAGCAAAAGGAAGACAAAGACAAGAAGGAGGAAACATAAATGGGCCAGAAACCAAGCTACATTGGCTACTTGGACTTGGGTATTGATTTTGTTTTATGTTCCTAACTAAAGTCATGTTACTTAATGACAGTAAAGTATTTTAAAAATTATGACACCAGGCAATCTTGTCATTGTGAGAACATTATAGAGAAGACCTACACAAACCTGCAAAAGATATGCTAATCATTCAACATGGGTTCTTGACGCACTCAAGAAGCTCAGTAAATATGAGGTTTTCTAAGGCTGCTGCCAATTTAACCCAGAAGAATGCTTTTCAGTAAACTGTCTTCTAAGTGGAAGAGGTACACTCTAAGGTAGCAACACTTAGTGTGTTGTAAAGACATAAGCAAGCCACACAGTTGTCTATTATCTAGGGATATACACACTGCAATGCTGCACTATGACATTAGTGTTTCAGCTTCATTATCACAATGAGATCATCATTGCTCAGAGGGCCATCATGTATCAGATGTACACAAATTTCTATCATTTACAAGCCAGTAAGATGCTTTATTATATTCTACTACTCATTCTAGTGTTTCTATATGCAATATTCAGCTTTATCAACTCTTGTTTATCCTTCAACTATTAGTCATTGGGTTATTTTAAATACTCCTTTTCTCAGCCTAAGATGATGTGAAAGTGGAAGCAAAACAGGGGGGAGAAAAGAAAAGAGATGGTAAGAAAAATGGTGATAAAGAAGTGACTAGGAGAGTATGGAGGGTATATTTAAAGTATACTATATACTTGCATGAAAATGGCCTTATGTAACCCAGTATAATAAAGAAGAGGTTGAATCATCAAAAAAGTCATTATTGAGCATGTACTATATGCCAAATCATATTCTAGGTATTTTCTCTAATAAAATGAGCAAAATATAAAAAAATAGTATGAAATCAGGAACAAATATCTAGAATGTTAGTGGCCTAAATAAATAAGGCAAGATAAGTAGAGAATCCAAGTGAGGCCCCAGACTGTGAGGCATCTCTTTTATGCAAGCTGTTCCACAACAATTAAACACTTCCCTTGAGCTGGGAGTCCAAGAAGTAGGAATAAATGATACTGGTACCAGGAATTCAGGAACTAGTGGACATTCTAAGCAGAGGGCACAGTGAATATAAGGGCTCAGCATATAGAAGAAGAGTAGGGTGAGGCAGTGCAGGTCAAACAAGGATGGGGAGAGAGGAGGTCTGAGCAATCTTTTCTGCAAGTGCTTTGAATTTGTGACATTTTGGAACTGTGAATTTTTGTAATTTATTGAGTGGGATGGGAAATCATCAAAAAGTTTTAGAACATAGATTGATGTGATCTGACTGAAGTTGTTAAACTGCTATTCTAAGTGTTAAGGTGGAAAATCCTGCATAGGATCCAGGTGAAAAACAAGAATGCCAAGAAGGAGATTACTACAATGCTTCAGGTGAGGGATGATAGAGGCTTAGTCCAGGGGATGTAGAATGATTCTGGATCTACTTAGAATTCAGTGACAACAGAATGCCCCACTGTAGTGATAAAGATTGCTAAGTATCCAAATTAAAGTCCATTCAAGATATGGGACTTGGCCTGCTTGGTGAATAGCCCTACTCTATATATTCTGGGACAAGAGGCTCTAAGTAAAGAGGGAAGAGAGTGCAATGGCAACAGAGGCAACAAGAGCTTCCACTTTCTCAGGACTTGTCTACTTTGTGATGTCTGTTTGAGATGCACTTGGAAAGAGCAGAGGAACGTGAAACTGATGACATATACTTCAAAATTATTGGCTTGTCAATGGTCTGTAAGACCATAGAAACAAGAGAGTTTATACAATGGTGTGCAGAGAGGTTGGAGTCGGGGGCCTAGTGTTTGTTGATGAGTACAAAAAGTTGATTCCTTTTCTGTCTTTTGTATCCATGGCAGGGAGAAGCTCCTCCACTTTTGCTCAAGCATCTGGTGTCACCTGCACTCTGGTGTCTAGGTAGCCAAAGAAAGAGGGTAGTGATGGAGATGAAATGATGCAGAATGTAAGACCGGGTTAAGGACTTAGAACGATAGATTGAATTTGTTGAGGAAGGAGGAATTGAAGACACTGACATATTCTGTCTCCACAGTATGGGAGGGACCGAGCTTGAAAGGAGAGCTGGGAACAGTAAATGTACGTAACTCTTTATAGATGTTGTCCTGAAGAAAGAGCAGAGAAGGTAAAATACAGCTAGAAATAGCTGTGAACAAAGAGGAAAGTTGGTTTTTTAACTTTTGGTGTTTAAGTGACTGTAAACTTGTAATATGTTGAAAATGTATTATAGTGATCCCATGTGCCCTTCCTCCATGTTCTTGGTGTTAAAAAGAGAGAAGACAAAACCTTTGAATTAGATGTGGTGTTAATACAGCCAGCAATCTCAGCACTTGGAAGGCTGAACTCATAAGATAAGGGATTTGAGGCAAGCCTGGGCTACATAGGCTGTCTGCCTATGAGAGAGGGGAGAGAATCAGAACAGAACCAAAAACAGTGAAGATGATAGGTTTTAATGTTATTGTAAGAACCAGTCAATGTTTAGGAGAAAATGGAAGAAGTGAAGTGCACATGGGTAGCTACAACAATGAAGGCATTTGTGGGCAAATGGATTGCTTCCATTTTACACATTGAACTTCTCAAGTGAGAAGTCATGTGCTGTGCTCAGTTAGAATCAATCTGACCTGTGGCTGTTTGAATGTAATTGGCCCCCATAATTTCATAGAGAGTGACACTGTTAGGAAGAGTGCCTTTGTTAGAATGTATATGACCTTGTTGGAGGAAGTATGTCACTGTGAGGGTGGGCTTTGAGGTTTCCTATGCTCAGGATACTGTCCAGTGTCTCAACTTGCTGCTGCCTGTAAGATGTAGGAAACTCAGCTACTTCTTCAGCACCATGGAGCACTTCTCATTACTTCTTCCTGTATGCCGCCATGCTCCCCATCATGATGGTAATGGACTGACCCTCTGAAACTGTAAGCGAGCCACCCCAATTAAATGTTTTCACTTATAAGAGTTGCATGGCATGGTGTCTCTTCACAGCAATAAAAACCCTAAGACATTACCCCTCAGGCTGGACAGGAACGTACAAATGACTTGTGTCCCTGCCTGGCCTGTTGTAGAAGTCTAGAATGGAAAGGGCTGGGAAATGTGTGGAAAGGAAGATGAAACTTAGAAGAAGGATAACAGAAGAGAAGAGCTCCCCAACCCAGGTTCATCTGAATGGATGTGAAAGGAAAGGAATCACTTTCTGTGGAAGCACACAGGGAGCACCCAAATTCAGTAAGAAAATGAAGATACTTTCACAGAAAAGAGGAGATACAGGCATTTTTTTTTTCTAGATAGCCAACAGATATATGGATACAGTAGATGGTTTCATAGATTCAAGAAGGTTAAAACTGTATCAGAGTAGAGGGCATACAGAGTCTTGGGAAGGGAGACCCTCGGTCAGAAATACGGGACTCTTGTGCTTTTTGTGGAGACTGGGATAATTTGGGATGAAGATAAAGAATTAATCCTGATTGTACATTGGGGAAAACAAGTCCAATTAAAGCCTCCTTCTGAGCACTATATCCTCTGGCATCCTGAGTGATAAAGAAGGGAAAGTGGAGGGGAAACGTGGCCAGCAGAAGTGGACCACCCTGACCAGTCTTGTGCAGGTGAAAGGGAAACTTCATGAGTGACTTACAACAAGCATCAAGTGTGTGTCAGAATATGTAACACAGTTGCTTTTAGTAAGACCTAGCTTATTTGGAATAAGTTGCTCTGGAATGTGTCTTATTTGGCCTAGAGCCAAGCTAAGGCTTGTAGTTTGTGGGATTTGAGGGCCAGGCTTGCTCAGCATGTTATTAGTGCAAATAATATTTCAGATGTTTAACTTACTTTGGAAAATTCTATGGGTGATATTTTCGCATAAATATGATAAATTGATCCTGGAATGAGTCTTTTAGTTTGCTACAAATATGAGAGATGAGAATTTCCACACAGCAAAATCCTGTTCACAATCCATTCAAAGACAGGGCACTCTATGAATTAGATAGGTGCCCTGCTTGTTTTAGTAGGAAATGTTTTCTCAGTTTGCTCTCTGCACTAAAAAATTTAATTTTGTTCCCACATATATAATCTTCAGCATCTACTCTTGCTTTTATTATTGCCTAGATTCTATTGAATACCTAAATGTTGAACTTTATAATGGCTCTTTAACCTTAAGGCCACTTGCATATCTCACAAACAAAATACACCATGGTGTGTTATCAAAACCCTATTAAGGAAATCAGTCTTCTGTTGGGGAACAATCTTTGTTACAGTAAATATGTATTATTCTCATTTGTTAATAAGGAGCTGACTGGCCTATAGCTTGGCAGGAAGAGATTGGATGGGAAAGCCAGATAAAAAGGATGCTGAGAAGAAGGAGGGCAGAGTCAGAAGAGTCACAAGCCAGATGCAGAGGAAGCAGGACATGTACAAAATGAGGTTAACAAGCCATGAGTCATGAGGTACAACTTAGATAAGAATCATGGGTTAATTTAAGTTCTAAAAGCTAGTTAGCAATAAGCCTGAGCTATCTGCTGATCATTTATAATGAATATTGAGTCTCTGTGTTGGTTTTTTGGAAACTGGTGGGTGGGAAAGAAAAGTCTGCCTACAGTCCTCATTCAGTCATTAGCTACCTAAAAGAACTCTATCAAGTCACTTTACCTCATTAAACAACTACATTGAGTCAATTAGACAATATTATAAAGTTACTTTCCATTCTAAAATACTTTAAATATTATTGTTTTATATTATCAATTATCTCAATGTTCACATGTGCCATATAGACAAAGCTGCCCTAGAGTCAATAACTGAAATTAACTTCTTTAATTGTATTTCAGCAAGACTTATTAAAAGTGAGTTGGTGCATGAGCTGACTTTCTGGATCCCATTACCTATCATCAGACACCTTACTCACCCTCGATGCAGTAGGGAGGAGCTTGGTTCTGCTTCAACTAAATATACCAGGCTTTGCTGTCCCCCTGCCATGGAAGGAGTTACCGTTTTGGGGGGGGAGGTATGGGGAGGGAACAGGAGGAGGAATAAGAGGGGGATCTGTGGTTGGTATGTAAAATGAATAAAAACATTTAAAGAAAAAAGTGAGTTTGATACAAAGACGGGGAGGTAATTCCTACTATACTGTACATTAAGCAAAACTTCTCAAATATCCTCAACTATCCCTATAATTGGAAATTAAGTGAGTATTGGTTATTGAACATCTATAAAACAAAGATAATGAAAACAAAAATCTCACCACCAAACCCTATGTAATTTTCCCATTCTTGTCTCTTTTTGATAACTATATATTGACAAATTATTGTCTAATATAGGCTTTGTTACTCCCTAACTGGGTATTAAGCATTCCAAAAATCATTAAAAGTGTGCATTTCAGGAAAGATAAATTTAATTTTCACCTTCTGGCTGTAATGGAGTAACTGTTATAAAATCTGTCCTCTGAGAGATAATTACAAATGAGAACCAAATATTTTTAAAAAATGTCCGTTGAACAAACAGAGTAAGTAAAACCATAGTTACTAAGAGGAGAGAAAAACACAAACCCTAATATTTCCCATGATTTACAAACTAAATAAAGACCGTGACTGAAACAGATCAAAGCACTCACTCAGATATCAGTTTAAGGAGGCCAAGGTGGTTGATATTAAATGACAGAGACCCTGAAATTGAACAGAGACATCCATGGAGGGCAGAGGATGAGAGAGAGACAGAGACAAAGACAGAGACAGACAGAGACAGAGGGGGGAGAAGGAGAGAGAGAAAGCATAACCGGATACTTACGCCCTTGACGAAATGCTGAGTTGAACATCACAGAGAGAGACTGTATGATGCTGAACTAAGAACTCCCAGAGAAGAGATGACTAAATGGAAATGTGGCTACATGATTCTCATAACTGAAGCAGAACTGGAAAGAACTGTAATTCTCAGTGCCAAAAGTAATGTATACTTATTCAAATTCCTGTGTGTTCAGGAGAGATGCCAATATGGAAACCTCAGTGGAGATAATCTAGCTGTAAGGAAAGCCTGCTGTAAACCCTTCCTAAAAAATATGTAAAGTGTGCCTTAAAATTGGCTAATCAGAACTGATCAAGAAGCAATACACACACACACACACACACACACACACACACACACACACACACACACTGGAAATTTATTCAGCCATAAAGAAAAACAAAAAAAGAAACATATACACCAACACAGTCATAAAACCTTTGACCTGGAATGCTGTCCTGTCTTCAAAATATGCTAGTGGAATAGTGGCACAAAGCTTGTGGGAGAAAGCAATCAATGTTTGTCCTTACTTAAGGCCCACTCCATACATTGGAACCCATACCTGACACTGCTTTGGTGACCAAGAACCAGAGACTAGATAGCCTGAGACCTAGGGTAAAGGCAAATACTGCCTATCTTTAAAAATGTAGATAAAATGACTGACTCCTAATGATATTCTGGTATACTCATAGATCAGTGCCTTATTCAACCATCATCAAAGTAGCTTCCTCCTGCAGCAGATGGGAACAAATACAGGGATCCACAGCCAGACATTATACACAGAGAGAGAGACAGAGACAAAGACAGAGATCTTTAGACACTCAGCTCTAAATGGGACGTCTCCATCAAATCCCTCCCCTTTGAGCTGAGGAAACCCCATGGAAGAGGAGGCAGAAAGAATTTAAGAATCAGGGGAGTTAGAGGATACCAAGAGTACAAGGCTCTCTAAATCAACTTGGCAAAGCTCATATGAACTCACTGAGACTGAGGCAGCAAGCAAGGGCCTGCACAGGTCTTCATCAGATATTCTATGTATATATTATGGCTCTTAGTTTAGTGTCATCTAGGACTCTTGAGTGTGTGATGAGTGGGTCTCTGACTCTCGTGCCCTTGGGCTCTATTCTTTCTGTGAATTTGATTTGTCCAACTTTGATGTGATGTCTTTTGTTTTATTTTGTATTTATTTTGTTATGTTTTGTTGTTATATCTTAGTATTCTGTTCTTTTTTAAGGAAAGACAGAAAGAGAGTGGATCTGTATGGAATAGGAGGGTAGGGAAGAATTGGGAGGAGTAGAGAAAAGGGAAACTATAATCATGATCTATTGTATGAGAAAAGAATCTATTGCAAATAAAAGAAAGAGATAAAGGAAAAAATGAAGTCATAACATTTTCAGAAAAAAAATGGATGTAACTGAAAATACATATGTTAAGAAAAAAGGATATATAGCCAAACATTCTATATGATTTCTCTCATATGTGACACCTAGGTTCAGAATTTTACACACACACACACACACACACACACACACACACACACACACACATGCATACCAATGTATATATAATATACTAAATATGCAGCATTTGGTGTATGTAATATAATAAATATAAAATGATTGTTATAATTGAACAAAGAGTACAAGTTTATATTTACTGAGAGGGAAAACACAAACCCTAATATTTCCCATGTATTCCAAAATAATATATGTATTATATACATGCATACCTATATGTATGTAGGTTTATGTAATATATATGTACATAGATATGTCTATGTAGGCTTTCTATTTATGTGGTACAGTCATGAAACCAGAAAGGGGATCATGAAAGAAAAAAAAGTCTTAGAGAGATGGGAAATAAAGGAGGGTGATGAAATAGGTTGGGACCAACTGGGAAAACAATGAGAAATATTAGAAGAGAAGGGAGGTTTAAGGAAGGCATGAAGCAAGAAAATGAATGAGAACAAATTACAATCATATACACATCCATAGTCATGAAACACACACACACACACACACACACACATATATATATATATATATATATATGTATATTTATATATATGTATGTATTAATTTTATGTTAGGTTAAAAACAGAGGCTATTCCACAACCAAATACCAAAAAACAGGCTAACAAAAAATCCAGACCAATAAAGATTATCTAGATCTTCAATAATACAACATTTATAGTTCTACTATTTGAACAAAGGCTTCTTCTAGGAATATGAAATAAATGTACTTACATTGACCAGGGGAAAATGCCATGACCTGAATATGATAAGATTGAACAACTTTTATAGATTGTTTAAAGGTTTTTAAAGGAAATGATGAACACAATGAGGAGGGAAATGAAAAATTTAAAAAAGGAACATAATGAACCTGAATGAAATATCTGAAATAGAAAGTACATGAGGAGGTATTTGATACATTTCAGAAGAAATAATAAGTTTAAATTAACTACCTCAACCTCAGAAAGAGCATATATAGCAACTGGTAGATAACTCATACTTCATAATGAGAATACTGAGATAGGAGAAACAGAGTTTTTCTTTACTGTTGTAAAGATTCTATGTAAAGATTTTATGTGCTCTCTCAACAAAGAATGGAAAATAAAATTTTATAGTTTTATTCATAATAGAATGCAAAATATAAAATTAATTTTAGATGCTATGTTTTGTTTGTTTTCAGTTCCAAGAAGTAAACTTACAGCTTTCTTCATGCTGATATAATATTGTACCACTGAAATACATGCACCCACATATATAGAGGAACACACATATACACATAAGTAATGATTACTGAGATATGTACAACTTTCATTGATGATTTTCATTGTCAACTTGACTTGTTTTGGAATTACCTAGAAAACATTCATCTGAGTGTGCTTCTGAAGGCATCAACACAAAGTTTGTTTCTGAGGAGAGAGGATCCACCCTGAATGTGGGCAGCACCATCTCATGAACCTGGATTCCAGACTGAATAAAAGGAAAGGAGAGAACTGAGCACAAGTATTCACACCTTTCTGCTTCTGGACAAGGCAACCAGCTACTTCATGCTCCCACCATTATGCCTACCATATCAGAATAGACTGTGTCCTCTCAAACCACAAGCCAAATCAACCTTCTCTCTCTTAACCGACTTTTGTCAGGTACTTTCTCACAACCACTAGAAAAATCTACTGATGCTGAAACAAGAGAGATTTCAAGAATGATGTTGAGCAAAGTTAGAATACATATTGCAGGACTCTTATTTTTTTTTAAATAAAATTCTAAAACAGACAAAACTTTCTGCTGTAGGATGTTGATCTGTATGCTGTGAATATGTGTTGCTCTCATTGGTTGATAAATAAAGCTACTTTGGACTATGGAAGGCAAGATAGAGCCAGGTGGGAAATCCAAGCAGAGATACAGGAGAAGAAGGGCAGAGTCTGAGAGACACAAAGCATAGGAGCAACATGAGGACATTGCGACACCTCACAGGATTCATCTTTAAAGCTGAGTCTCGGAACCCTGACTCATGCAGAGAATACCCGTCTTCCAGTTTTAATGTCTCCATTTAAAGACAACCATAACTCCAGCTCAGGGCCTGGTCTAAATAAAGATGCCCAGTTTCATTGCAAGAAGATCTCTTGGCACTTCAGTCTGTGAGATCTTATTCTGAAAACTGATTATTTCACAGCTTTCTCCAAGAACAATAGCTGACTAACTGGCTCTGCTGGACATATCGAACATATGTTCTGGCTAGTGTAACCTATACACTATATAAAAAGTCACACCCTAGAAATAGCTCACATATAAAAATCACAGCATGTAAGGGAAAACAACGTTGGAGAGAACCCTCTGAAATGTTTTATCCAGCTCACTCACATAAGCTTCATGAAAACACTTAAGTACAGGGCTACAGAACTGTAACAGTACAATTATCTAGCGTGCACAAGGCCCCGGGTACCACAAATGAGAGTGGATGACAAAGAGACAGTGGAAACACATGAACTGTGAACCAATAGCTGAGGAGCCCCCATGGAACTGGACTAGGTCTCCTGGATAAGCAGGACAGTTGTTTAGCTTGAACTGTTTGGGGCAGGGCCCAGGCAGTGAGCCCGGGACCTGTCCTCAGTACATGATCCGGCTTATTGGAACCTAGTGCTTATGCTGAGACACTTTGTGCAGTCTTGGTACAGGGAGGAGGGGCTTGAACCTGCCTCAACTGAATGTACCAGGCTCTTCTGACTCCTCTGGGAAGACCTTGACTTGGAGGAGGTGGGAATAGGGGCTGTGTTGGAAGAGAAGGCTGGAGGGTGGAAGGAGGGAGGACAGGGGAATCTGTGGTTGATTTGTAAAACAAATAGAAAATCTCTTAATAAAAAGAAAACAACAACAACAAAATGTCAAATCAGGCCAAAACAAACAAAAACAAAAACAAAAAACTCTCTAAGACTAGTTAAGAAACCACCAAAACATGTTGTATATTATGTATATAAGGTCCTAAGTACAATCTCTAACACACACACACACACACACACCAAAAAAAAAGCCCATTAAATACATTAAAATTGTTGTTAAATACAGCATATTAGAGAGGAGAGTAGAAAGAATAAACCTCAAACCCACAGAGCTGGGAACCAAAGGCACATGGAAAGGTATGTGGCCTAGCTGAACAATGAGGAAGCATATGGAGGGTCTCCAGGCACCGCCGTATCTGTGCTGGATGCTCATCCCCCTCTGCCCAACAGCCTTGTCTCAAAGGTTGTGCCCTGCTAGGACATATGCGCTTCCCTGCTGGAAAAACCTGTAAGTGATGAATGTGCGCTCTCTGTCATAATGACATTATTCCCTACTTACTAGTCACACTAGTCAATCTTTGTTAAAGGACTGCAAAATAGACTGCTATTATTTATTGTTATGGCAAAAAAGAGCATGACACATAATTCTAAAATGAGTGAAACTGACATCTTACCTCCAAAGGACAGATGTTTTAAAAAAAAAAAAAAACATTTTTTTAAATCGGGTGTTTTTCCATCATGCATCCTGCTTTTCAATATGAAATGTTTCCAGAGACTTATTAATCAACACAAAAACGAAATACATAATAATAATCTACCAACCATATTAGCCAAATAAATATTATTTGAAGAATTATCCTTTTTTATGTAGAACAACTGTAAATAATTTTCCTGAGATTGTACAAGTTACTCTGCTGACACTTAATAAAATACCCTGCTTTGGGAGGTTGGAATGGTTCAGATGATATAGCACTTGCAACCATGCTTGATAACCTGAGGTTTTTTTTTTTTCCCTGAGACCCACATGGTGAAAGGAAAAAAAACACCTTCTGTAAGTGGTCTTCTGATCTCCACATGCACACCATGGCATGTGCATGTGCACACACACACACACACACACACACACACACACACACACATACACACGCAAAACATCAATAACTGATGATGATGATGATGATGATGATGATGATGATGATGATGTTATCAGGGAGTTTGGACTTCAGCTTAGGCAAAGTCCTTGCCTCTCATGGCCCAGGTCCTGCATTTGATCCCCCTTCTAATAGTTTCCTTCAAAATAGTCATGTGTAAGTAGCATGTATAGGTATGTAAGTGTTTGGGGGTTTCTATTGCTATGAAGAGACACCATGCCCACAGCAACTTTTATAAAGGCAAACATTTAATTGGGTGGCTTACATTTCAGAGGTTTAGTCCATTATCATCATGGTGGGACTTGGTGGTGTGCAGGCAGACAGGGTGCTAGAGAAGGAGCTGAGAGTTCTACATCTTGATCCAAAGGCAACAGGAAGTGGACTGACGCTAAGCATAGTTTGAGCATAAGAAATCTCAAAGCCTGCCCTCACAGTGACACACTTCCTCCAACAAGGACACACCTACTCCAACAAAGCTACACTTCCTAATAGTTCTACTTCCCATGAGTTTATGGGGATCAATTATAATCAATCTACCACATTCTACTCCCTGGCTCCTATAAGCTTATAACAATATCATAATGCAAAAACCATTTAGTGCAGCTTCAAAAGTCCCCATAGCCTACCAGAGTCCAATAATGTTTAAAAGTCCAAAAAGTTTCTTCCAAGATTCATTATTAACTATAATCCTCTATACAATAAAAATCAAAAAGCAGATCACATACCTCCAACATATAATGGTACAGGATATACATTACCATTCTGAAGTGGAGATTAAATGTTGATCTGTGATATCATCATTGAATAAAATGGTAAGTGAAGAAATGGAAAGTGTCTAGAGCAATTGTCTTAGCTCCTTTTCCCATTCCTGGCCAATAATAAGCTGATAAATACAACTTAGGGGAGAAGGGGTTTATTTTACTTGTTTTATTTATTGTCTGGCTTAAACTTGGGTGGGTCTTGCGCATACTGTCATAGTCTCTGAGTTCAGATGAGCATCAGACCCCCCCTCCCATTGTGTCTGGAAGATGTGGTTTCCTTAGAGTCATCTACCACTGGCTCTTACAATTTTTCTGCTGCTTTTTCTGCATAGATCACTGAGCCTTGAAAGGAGGGGTTTTATGAAAAAAATCTCATTTTGGGCTAAGTGCTCCAAAGTCTCTCACTGTCTGAACAGTGCCCAGTCATGGGTCACTATGTTAATTACTGTCTTCTGCAAGAAGTTTGTCTGGTGAGGATTTACACTGATCTGTGGGTATAAAATAATTCATTAGAAATCATTTTCCTCCTGTGTTCATTTAGAAAAATAATAGTAGTAGATTTCCCCTAAGGCTCATTACCTATCTAGTCTCAGGTTCTTGACGTCATTAACAGTGTCACCCTTGGTTTCTACCTCATGGAGTGGCCATTAAATCTAATTTTAAAAAGTGATTGGTTATTCCCATAACATTTGTGCCACGATTGTACCAGTGAGCAGATCTTGTTGACAGATCATTGGTGTAGTCCACAGGATTTATAACTGGGTGAGATCTGTAATTAATTTTCTCCATCAGTAATATGTGTATATATAGTACCTTTCAGTACTATGAACATTAGTCAGAAGAGGCAAAGCTTCTAGTCTTGTATCAGCTCAATTTCTCTACATTACGTTGTGTGTGTGTGTGTGTGTGTGTGTGTGTGTGTGTGTTATCTTCATCAATAGGGTCTTACTATAAAGTTCTTAAGGAAACTCAATAACATTGCAATAGCCCATAAGGTTTGGTTGGTCTGTACAACCTCTTTGGCTAATAACTCAAAAAGTTGTAACCCATTCTTTTCAGTGGAGTTTTATTTAGTAGGATACAATGCCTTACTGGAGCATTGTCTCTCCCATTATATGGTAATGTAATCCATTTAAATGTACTTTATGTGTACATGTATTTTTGGAAGAAGTGGGTTTCCATGTGGCTTTTCAAAAGGCCTCTGTGTCAGTTGTCCCTCCCCACATTCATTCTTCCCTAATGACCTCCCATCCCCATCCCCATCCCCATTCAATCATCCTGTTATAATTTCTCCTTTTCCCTACATAACACTATATACTTTGCTGGGGGCCATGTCAGAGAAGCAGCAGGTGACAATTGATTTCAAGGTGTCAGCCCACCAGAAGGCAACTCCTTGATGGATGAATCTCAGAGAAGTAAGGCCCCTAAGACCACAGACTCAAGAATGTCTTTTGCTTCTGCTGTGCCTTTACACGTTTGCCACTGCCATATTTCCCTGGTATCTGACATGGTGTGAATGGATGTGGGAAGATCCCCAGTGCCTGTAATGTAGTATGTTTATCTCATAGAAACATCTCATTCTACTGTTTAACTGTGGATTATTATGAAGATGATTTCTTCTTAAGCTGCACTGTCTAGTTGATAATAATAATGTTAGTTTAAATAGAGTTTTGATGATTAAAAAGTAAAACAAGGAAGTGTCACACTGCTAGAAAATATGAGTTTCTATTGAGGAGCCATATAGACTGTGTCTGAGATTAATGGTTAAGAAAAACAATTGAGTCCCAGTAGCCCAGCTAGTTTAAATCTTTTTAATCTTAATGTTGGTTTCAGAGTGCATCATAGCTGAAGCAAAGCTTTGAAAATAATTTAAAGTCAAACTAGACATTTTTGTCAAATAGATTTGAGATGAAAAACCCAAGAGGACAATCTAAAGTTTTAGAAAGGCACATAGTTGAATGAATAATTGTTAAGGTCAAGGAAAAAGAACAAAGTAGCCTGATTACCATTAGCTGACATGCCTTTCTTGCTAGGACTGGTTGATGATCTATCAACCAATTAATCAAAGTGATGATTGATTCCTTATACAATTTCTGCCCTCAATCTCCTGATATAAGAAACTATTGATGAGTGGGTATGCACCCTAAAGATTTAAAGTAGAGCTGACTGATTCTTTTTCATATATAGAAGTTTAGATTTGTGATTCTTTTAAGAATTCTTATAAGATTACCTTTTGAGATAAGTAATAAAGTGATTGGTCCTTTTGTTGTAACAGCAAAACATAGCCTGCCAATAAAAGAATAGCTTGCTTGCTCACACTCTGTTAGTCTATAACAAGTTGCTTGGGGATGAATGGACATGGGTTCTTGAAGTAATTTGTTTTTTACCTGTAATACATAAAATGTTTAGTTATGTAAGGGATGTGGAAAACATGCTGTTTTTACTTATATTCATTGTAACCATTCACTTGAAAACTAGAATGTAACCCACATTGTAATTTTTATATTGCTGGAAAGATTTTTCTGGGATATATAAGCTGAAAGGGAAACAATAAAGGTAGAGTTAGAAGGATGGGATGGAAAACATCAATAATGGAAAAAATAATGAGGAATAAAGATGGAGTTAGGAGGAAAACATCAATAATAAGGAAAGAGTCAAAAGGAAAACATCAAGAATGAGAGATTTAGGAGGAAAACATCAAGAGAGACAGAAGGGACATTTCTGGATAGAGATAAGAATAGAAAGTAAACAATGTAAAAGAAAAATAAAGAAAAGGACTGAAGGAAATCATCAAGAGAGTGTGTGAGTGCCTTTCCCCTTAACCCCTCAGATAAAAATGTATTAGTATGCACCAACTCTGTATAATCCCTTTGAGCCCTAAGCTATTGGAGGCTGGTCCCCCAGGCAGTGAAAATACTTCCTCTTCCTTGAAAGTCCATCCTTGCACCCATCTCCATCCCCTAATCCCTTACTAGCTATCTAATTTCTTTGTTTATTCTAAATGAAACACACATATACAAAGCTTAAAAGCTAATATCCACATATAAAAGAAAATATTTTGGGGGTCTGGATTACCTCACTCAGGATGAGTGTTTCAGGAGCCATCATTTACCTACAAATTTTGTAGTTGCATTTTTCTTAATGATATTCTATTGTATAAAGGTACTATAGTTTTATTGGCTAATCATCTATGCTGCTTCCAATTTCCAGCTATTATTAATAGAGCAGCAATGACCATGGGTGAACAAGTATCTCTGTAGGAAGATATAGAGTCCTTTGGGTACCTGCCCAACAGTGGTATAGCTGGAACTTGTAGATTGATTTTCATCACTTGAGGAACCTCTACACTAATTTCCACCATGGCTGCCCTGGTTCACACTCCCACCAGTAGTCAGTAAGTGTTCCCCTTTCCCTGTATTCTGTTATTCCCTGCACATGCTGTTATTTGCTTTATTTATTTGTCTTGACCACTCTGACTGGAGCAAGACACAATCTCAAAGTATTTTTAACGGTGATGGTTTTTAAACATTTTGATGTATTCCTCAGTCATTTGTGCTTCATCTTGAGAACTCTCTGCTTAGTTCTATACCTATTTTTTATTAGGTTGTTTTTCTTGAGATTCAGGTTTTTTAGATTTTTTTCTATCTTCTAGATACTAATCCTCTATCAGACATGTAATTGGTAAAGATGTTTTTCTACTCTATAGCTGCAGCTTTGGATGAATAAAGCTGCCTTTTGCTGTACAGAACTTTCCAGCTTCATGATGTCACATTTATTATTTATTGGTCTTATTGTCTATGTTATCAGTGTCATATTCAGAAAGTGCTTTCCTGTTCCAATGAGTTCAAGTGTATTTCTTACTCTCTCTTCTAATCAGATTTAGACTATTGGTGTCCTTGATCCATCTGGAGTTGAGTTTTGTATAAAGGTGCATTATTTTCATCAGTATGTATTTTTGGCTTCTTTATCAAAAATCAGGTATCTGAAGGTGTTTGGAGTTATGTCCTGGTCTTCATTTCTATTCCATTAATCAGCATGTCTGTTCTTAATGCCAAAATACCATGCTAATTTTTATTACTCTAGCTTGTGGTATAACCTGAAATCTGAGATAGTGATAACTCCTGAAGTTCTTTATTTTATTATTCAGGATTGTTTTACGTATCTGCGTTTTTGGTGTTTGCATATGAAATTTAAGATTTTTTTTCAGTTTCTATAATGAATGTGTGCACTTTTATAGGAATTACACTGAATCTTTAGATTTCTTTTGCTAGGATGGCCATTTTCACAGTATCCATATCCTAATCCAAGAGTATGGGACACCTTTCCATCTTCTGATGTCTTCTTCAATTTCTTTCTTCAATGTTTTATTATACAAGTCATTGACTTGTTTGGCTAAGGTTATTCTATGAAGAATATTTAAGGCCATTGTAAAAAGTATCATTTCCCCAATTTCTTTCCCAGGATATAGGAAAGTTACTAATTTTGTGTGTTAATTTTGAATCCTGCTACTTTGCTGAAAGTATTTACCAGCCTTGTAAGTTCCCTTCTGGAGATTTTAGAGTTTTTATGCATAAACATTGTAACATCTGAAAACAAGTATACTTTGACTTCTTCTTTTCCTATTTGTATCACTTTGACACCTTAAAATTTCTCACCACTCTAGCTACACCTCAAGCACTGTATTGGATAGATATGGAGAGAATGGATGTTGTTGTCTTATTTCTGGGTGTTTTTTTTTTACAAATGCTTTTGAGTTTCCCTCTGTTTAGAATATTGTTGGATGTAGGCTTCCTGTATATTGCCTTAATTAAGTTGAGATGTGAACCTCATATCCCTAGTTCCTCCAGGACATTTATCAGCATGGGACACTGGATTTTGTCAAAGGCCTTTTCTGTGTCTAATGAAATGATTATGTGGTTTTTGTTTTTATGTGGTAGATTATGTTGATTTATATATGTTGAACCATCCTTGCACCTATAGGAAGAAGTAAACTTGATCACAATGGATAATCTTTGTGCAATCTTCTTGGATGCAATTTGCATCTTTGTTCATAAGGGAAATATAACTTTTTTTCTTGTTGAGTCTTTGTGCGGTTTTCCTGTTGGAGTAATAAATAGCTTTATGAAAGGAGTTTGTAAATGTTCCTTCAGTTTCTATTTTACAAAATACTTTGAGGCATATCAAAGTTAATTCTTTTGGAAAGTCCTGTAGAATTCTCTATGGAGAGTGCAGCTGACACTGTACTTATTTTTAGCTGCGAGATTCTTTATTACACCTTCTATTTTGCTAGGGATTATGGGCCCATTTAAATTTTTTTATTTCATCTTAGTTTAACTTAAGTAGGTCATAGATACTAAGAAAAATACCTATTTTTTTCAGTTTGGTGAAATACAGGTTTTTAATGTGCTTGTGATTTTCCAGATTTCATCTGTGTCTGTTGTGATGTCTACCTTTTCATCTCTAATTTTAACTAATTTGGACCCTCTCTTATAACAATAAAGATAAAGGTGGCTATAGTGGCACACACCTGTAATCCAAGTAGAGAGCTATAGAGAAAGATAACTGACATCTATTTCTAGCTTCCAAATGCACACATGTACAGGCACATGCATCTGCATATACATGTGTACACATAGAAATACATGGGCATACGTAAAACAAACCCACAGAAAAGTACAAGATTAGATCACAAGTGAGTGTCAGGGCTGAATTAAATCTAGCAATTTTCAAGTAACTGTATGTCTATTAAGAAAAACACAGACATAGCACTCACCCTACTGTAGATGAAAATTTGAAATAACGGTGTAGAATAAGCAGCTGCCAATCACATTTGAAAAATGTTCCCATGCTGGGGATGGTGGTGCAGGCCTTTAATCCCATACACATAAAAATAATAAACAAAATATTCAAAAATATTTCTATAAAGACTGTGCCATATCACAGAAAAGTCAAGGCAAAAATTAGGATAAGAATAGCACAAAAAATTGGCACAATAAAGTCTAAATGGCCTTTGAGAAAGTAGTTTTCATCCGAGTAATGGAAACGAGACGCAAGATTACAAATACGTATTAAAAATGGGCAAGAACAGCTAGAGTGACATCACTCCTGCCTTCAAAGGTTAGAAGAGTTATTATGAAAGACTTGCTGATGATAATAGCTCTGTTCACTTCAGGAGGAAACAAAAATTAAAAAATGTTAACTACCTTGTAATGATTCAAATGGTCTGCAAAAGAATGTGTTTTCTAGATAGTGATGCCTCATGCTAGCAATTGTAGCTGAGGCAGGAGAATCCCTGTGAGTGGTTAGGCAGCCTGAGCTACATAACACAAACGTATCTCAACAAAGTATTAGCTTAAAATGATTCCCAACTGTGTCCTAAATTCTTGTCAGCATACCCACAGGTTAGTGTAGCTGTCACCTTTAATCAAAGCAGCCTCTTACTGCAGCAAATGGAGGCCATTGTGGAAAACCACAAGTAGTCAAAAATGCAGAGGACAACTGATTATATTAGCCAGCCCCAGCGGATACATTTACAACATACCTCCTACGCCTAATGCCCAGGGAACATTGCTGCTGAGTGGGGACAGAGGGAAGACTGATTTGAGAAATGACAGGGAACTTACACTCATGGTACCTTAATAAGATGGCTGTCTATGCAAGACCTAACAATGACAGCAGACATGCTAACATGGAAAGAGGATTTCCTACAGGCCCCTGCCCCAAAGGACTACAGGCAGCTAAGGCCTGCTGAAGGAGGACAATCCATCTTCCCCAGGGATGAGCCCCTTAATTGGTTATCAAATACCAAGTGCTTAGCTCTGAATTCATATACATACAAGCAGTGATAAAGGGACTCATCAGGTTATAATATACATATATATCATATAATACATCTATACATAATATATGTGCACATATAATATAATAAATGTACAGATATCATATAATACATTGCCTATGTTATAAAATATGTGTGCGTATATTATATGTATATGTGATATATAAATATATATTACAGCTTGTAATTGTAATTATGTGTATAACAATAGTTTTTTAAATGGGAGACAGTGCATTTGAGGAAAAATATGGTGGAACACGGGAAAGATTGGGGGAACAGCAGCAGAAGGGCAGAAATGATGTAATTACATTTGACCTAAAAACATTTTCCATTGTAAAATGTAGAACTCCTCCTCCCCTTGAAATCTGAAACAGCAGAAGAGAAAGTTGCCTTAAAACATGATTTAAA
Organism: Onychomys torridus; assembly: GCF_903995425.1. Taxonomy (NCBI): domain Eukaryota; kingdom Metazoa; phylum Chordata; class Mammalia; order Rodentia; family Cricetidae; genus Onychomys; species Onychomys torridus. Next base: position 56,049,045 of record NC_050453.1, read on the forward strand.
AAAGACCAGTCACGACCCTCAATCTTACACCCTCTAAGTGTCTTAACTATCTCGTGAACCTAAATAAATGGAAAGAATAATGAAGTCAAATTCAAGATTTTGAGTTGGAGGACAGGGTTCACTTCAAGATGGAAAACACAGAAGGGTGAGTGGAGGAGGCAGAGCGGGGGAGGGTGGTGGGGGTTGGAGGTGGGTGAGGTGGGCTAAAGCACAGATGGACGAGTGCAGCATTGTGCGGCCCCTGCTTCCTGAGCAGCAAGGCTTCTCTTTGCTCTTGCTCTGCGATCTCACAAAGCTTTGCTGAATTTTATTTTGGAATTTTCTCAGAATCACTAACCTTGCCCTGCTTTGTCATTTACTAGACTCAGCCTATTGTGTTTTTGAAAGATGCATGTAACTGGCCCTTTTCAGCCTCCTGGAAAGTGCTCAGCTGCCTACGTGTCCTCGGAGACAGACAGACGTGAGTCTAGAACTTTCGTCTCATAGTTCCTCCAGGATGCTGCCGTTTGACCTGATCGGGCCTGGGGGCTTGAACTCAAGCGAGGCAACTGTGTCTCATTTAATCTTCCAGCTTGAACTTTCATTCTCCCTTAATGATTACTTCCTTAAAGGGTTTGCAAGTTCAGACAAATCCAGTTTGGCCTCTGCCCTCTTGTCATTTAGTTCACATTAGGAACACAGCAATGTTTCATGTTGGCCTGTTTTCGTTTGGTCTCATGGTCTCATTATCAGACAGTGTTCTGAATGGCCTTGTCCCAGAAGGCTTGCTGGAAAAGACTTTCTCTGTAAATTGCAACCAACTATCACTCCATCATGATTTCAGCCAACAGTCTTTCAGGAGAGTGTTTTCACAGCCAGTGGTCACCCAATAAGTGACCCAACCTATAGCTTTTGTGGGTGAGGACAGTCCAGTCTGATAGCATCATCATTGCTTTATATAATTAAAAGAATAAAGGAGTCCCATTATAAGAAAACACATGATGCCTTTGAAATGTCTATCTTCTAATATTTCTAGAAATTCAATCTTCCAAACTAAAGAAAATAGAACTCCTTTCTGGCAAGGGCTTTTATGTTTTAAGTTCCAGTAGAGCTTTTACAGCAAACTTCTGAATATCTAAAAATGAGCAGCCACATAGATGGGCTGGCACAGTTTCCTTCTGACATGCATCAGCATCTGGGAGACACTGCTCCAAGATCCTGAAGTCAGAGGAGACACTCCTCCAAGATCCTGAAGTCAGGGAAAATGGACTTAAAAATAATTCAAAGAGGAAATGGGCCTTTCTCCATTTATTTCTCAGTGAATTGGCACCCCTAACATCACTTCTGAACATCCAAATGACTTTACCGTACCAACCTTTAGGGTCCAGACAAAAGCATTCAGGTTATTCTGACATTTTGACACAAGGATGTGGTGATATTGTGTTCCCCAATATGTGTTGTGCACCCTAATAAACTTATCTTGGGTCAGAGAAGAGAACAGCCACTAGATACAGAGGCCAGAAACTGGTGGCACTCACACCTTTAATCCTAACATTCCAAAGCAGAGATCCATTAGGAGCTCTGTGAGTTCAAAGCCACACTGGAAACCACCAGGTATGGTGACTCACGTCTTTAATCCCAGAAAATGATGGCAGGAAGCAGAAAGGTATATAAGGCATGAAAACCAGGTACTAGAGCTGGTTAAGCTTTTAGGCTTTTAGCAACAGTTCAGCTGAGATCCATTTGGACGAAGACACAGAGGCTTCTAGTTTAAGGAAACGAGATCAGCTGAGGAATTGGCAAGGTAAGGTTGGCTGTGGCTGGTTCTGTTTCTCTGATCTTTCAGTGTTCACTTCAATACCTGGCTCCAGGTTTGGTTTTATTAATAAGACCTTCTAACCTTCTACACCAGGAGATAAAACAAAATCACTGAAGAAATCCATCATTACCTGCTTTGTTTAGTAGAAACAGAATAGTGCAGAAATACATGGTATGTCTCAGTAATTGTTAGTGCAGAAATACATGGTATGTCTCCGTAATTGTTAGTGCTAGCATTGTGTTTTCTTTCTTCTCTATTGCTGAGAAAGTGGGCAAGTTTGTCCTAAAAACAAAACTAAAATTAACATTATGAGAAGTCACAAAATCTTTGACCTTACAATTTTTCATTTGACAAAAAATTGCAATATTAAAAATATAAAATTGGGAATTTAAACATCTATAACAAGTATATCAAACCACAGGATGAATGAACTCTTAACTGTAAAAATCATAAATCAGACACCTGGATATATCTTATACAAAATTGGGTTGCTTCCTGGAGAATACTTTATGGTTTATAAAATGTGTGTCTTTCCTCATAATCACATACTTCATTATAGACATCTATTTGAAATTATATTAAATTTCATTTTAAATGTTGTACATTGTGTTAGTTTTCCATGGTCACAGGAAAAAAAAAAAAACACTATCAGAAAATTAGTATCTTACAAAGCAATGCCATGGGTAATTATGTCCACTTGTTTTCTCACTGTTGACATCAGAAAAACCATGATGGATGGTCTAAGCCTTTGACAAGTTGCATCACAGGGTTGGGGCTAAAGAGATGGACCAGGGATTAGGAGCACAGAGTGCTCTTACAAAGGACACATTCCTAGTGCACACATCAATAGATTCATAACCAACTGTAATTCCAGCTCCAGAGGACTCAATGCCCTCTCCTGGCTCCTGTGTGCACTCACACATATGGGTGCCTCCCGTCCTCCACTTGCTCCATATATACACATACTTATACACATAATTAAAAGTAAAATAAAATATTTTAATGTACATTTTTTAAACCTTAAAGTCTAGAGGTCTGTGTCCAAAGTAGGTCTTTTGGGGATAAAATGAAGGTCACTGCATCCCATTCTGAGACTGAAGAGGGTGCATTACTTACTTTTTCATGATACCTTTATTGATTATTTGAGTATTTCACATCATGAACCACAAGCACACTCACTTTACAGTCCTCCCGGGTCTGCCCTGTCACCATGTGATAGCTCCTCCCACACAAAAGAAAAAAAGAAGAAGAAAAAAGGGGAAAAGAGAAAAAGAAAGTCAAATTTGTGTTGTCCATATACTCACTGGAGCACGGTCAAACTCCCAGTGGTCAGCCCCTTAGAAATAACTGAGTTCTTACACACACACACACACCACCACCACCACCACCACCACCACCACCACTACCACCACCACCACAAGCTATCACCTGTGAAGAGCTATACTTCAGTATCCTTATGACAAGTTTTAAGAGTACTCTTTGATGGATTTCTGTCTAGGCTGTTACTTTAGGGGGTGGGGGGTGGAAATAGGGGTAGGGATTGTTACAGAAGCCTTCTATGTCTCTCTTTCTCAACTGCATCTGTAGTCATCAATATCATGGCAAAAGTAGCTTCCTTGCCCTTTACAGTAAGTGGGAGCATGGATCGATCGTGGACTTCCACATGGTCTCCAACATCAGTAGATGTCATGGACCTCAGCATGATCTCCAGTGGCAGTACAGACCACAGACATCAAAACAGCCCTCTGCTGCTGCACTAGCCACTAACTCTACTAGTCTTTCTTGTTGGACTTTCTCTTGGGGACCGCCAACTTCCAAATAATGACATGGAGACTTATTATTATTTATGAAAGGTTGGCCTTAGCTTAGGCTTTTCCCCCCAACTAGCTCTTATAACCTAAATTAACCTGTGTTTAATAATCTTCATTCTGCCATGTGGTTCAGTTACTTCTCCTCTGTACCACATGTCCAACTTCTTCAGTGTCTCACTGACATCTCTTGCACAACAAGATTCGTCCTGCTGAGTTCCTCTCCAGGAAGTCCCACTTAACTCTTCTTGCCTAGCTATTGACCATTCAGCTCATTATTAAATCAATCAGAAGGTGGCTTGGCAAAGACACATCTTCACAGCCACAGAGAACAAAAAGATTTTACAGGCCCTCTGCCACTGCATGAGCCACAGACACCATCATAGCCCTGGGCAGCAGCACAGGCTAAGGACGTCAACATGGTCTCAGGTGCATTGCTTACTTTTGATAGTATTGAGAACTGCCCCTACTGTTTTGTTCATGGCTCTTGCCTCCACTTTCAAAAACAACGAGTCTAATTTTTCTCATCAACCCTAACTCTGCCCTCTTCCTCTGCCTCTTTCATATTTAAGGACCACTGATAACATGGGGTCAGTATAACTTATCTATGTTAAATTCATCTGATTAACAGTCCTTTTTTAAATTTTTTCTTTATTCATCTCATTGTACAATTTATTGTTTTGCCTGCATGTATGTCTGTTCAACAGGCATGTTCCTGTTTCCTGTGGAGGTCAAAAGAAGACATCAGATCCCCTGAAACAGGAGTTAGAGGCAGCTGTGAGCTACTACATGGGTGCTGGGAATTAAACCCAGGTCCTCTGGAAGAGCAGCCAGTGCTCTTAACCTCTAAGCCATCTCTCCAGCCCCCTGATTAGCAATCTTTATTCCACCTGTTACCTTGGTTCCACTTTGCTAAGTAAAATACATTCTCATTTCTGGGAATTAGGACAGGTTGAGTGTCCTTTCTATCAAATGAACCAAAATAAAATCATGTTCATTGGACTTCCAGTTACCAAAGCTGACTTTCCACATACACTTTTTTAAAATTATTTCTTTTCTTTTCTTTTTTTTTATTGCTGTTGTTTTGGGTTTTGCAAAATAGGGTCTTTCTTTGTATCCCTAGCTGTCCCAGAATTTACTCTGTAGACCAAGCTGCCCTCAAACTGACAGAGATCTGCCTGCTTCTGCCTCCCAAGTGCTGGGATTAAAGGTATGCACCACTGATGCCCAGAATAGATTTTAAGATTATAATTACATCATTTCCCCCTTCCTTTTCCTCCCTACAAAGCCTCTCATACCTCTCCTTCTTCTATTTCAATTCTGTGCCCCCCTTTTTCACTAATTGTTGTTATATACATATAAATATATGTATATATATTTACTACAACTTTTATATATTTTATATCTGTCGAGTCCTGCTCAACTTGTCAAATGGTTCTGAAGGGGGGGGGGGGAGTTTAGAAGTGATAGCCAGAAGTTATAGACATAGATGAAGAAAAAGACAAAGACACAAGATAGCTTTGGGAGGACTCAGGTCAATACTACATACGCCTGAATTTATTACTCACAGTCTTTATATACTCCCTTGAAAACCTCCCCCTTTCAAGGACATCACAGTTCAAGATACAAAGTACAGTTAGGTGTAAACATTTCCTTAGTACTCAACACATCTGGTGACCACGCCTTATGGCAAAGCATCCTATTATGCAACCTTGCAGGGGAAAACAAGCTCAGAGTCTCTGACCTTGAATCAAGATGAAAATAAGCCACAAGCTGGGGTCTCTGTGGGCCTATATATATATATATATATATATATATATATATATATATATATATATATATATGAATATCTACTTCTAAATATATAACTACAACCTGATCAGTCTGTATAATGTTACTTATATGTATGATTTTAGTTGTGACCATTTGATATTGGGTAACCAATTGGTATGCTCTTCCCAGACTCTCTCTCTCTCTCAGAATTCTGTATTTGCCCATAGTTCTTTGTGTAGGAATTAGGCCTCATGGGATAGACTTCCTCCTATCCTTTCATAAGTTTTTTATCAGAAATTTTTTTGTAAAGAACAATTTTAAAAACCTTCACCCGGAGGCTCGCTTAGTAACTTTTTGTAAGTAGCATAGAAATTGGCTGAGTAAACGCCGGCTGTGGGTGCTGTCATTTCTCTTACTGACATCAGTGGTTTAATCATAAATTTCAAAAAAGATGTATCTGTATTAATATCCTTTCTGTACTGTGTATTATTTTTGATTCCACAGATTCAAAGCATGTATGAATTTCACTCATTTGCTCCACAGATATCAAACATCTTTCATTCAAAGACTGTATATATAAATAAAATTTAAATATTAACATTCAAAATTATACCAAAATATAATAGAAAACAGTTCAGTAGCTCTATGCCACACTACTCTTCTATTGGGTAGATATATCATATATCTACTCAATATATCATATATACATATATATATGATATATTGGATTTTATATTTTAAGAGAGAATCCAAGGCCAAATGAATTCTTGCTTTTTATTTTACTTTCAACACAACTTCAGTTTCATGACACTTTGTATTTGTACTGACACCTTGTATTTCCCAGGATCCTAGAATGACAGCACAGATGATTACCTTGGTACCAGAACACAGATGCTCACTGAGCTGCAGGAGCAGAGAGAGAGGCTCACCTTTATGGAGGAGCACAGATGTTCACTGAGGTGCAGGCACAGAGAGAGAGGCTCACCTTTATGGGGGAGCACAGATGTTCACTGAGCAGCAGGAACTCTTCAGCATCACCTCCCATCCTCTGCAGCCCAGAAACACTGCTCTCATACCTCCCAGGACTCTTCTCCCTCAAACATCTTCCCTTTCCTCAATGATATGGTACCTTGCAGTCCCAGCATATATATGACCCACAGTAAGAATAAAGTAAAGGAGGGAAGCTGTCTAATTGAGGAGTCATGGTTATCTTTGCCTGTTTATTTCAAGCAGATGTTTAACACTGGCTCTTGTTTCATGAGTGTTGAGAACTCCACCACAGCAGAATGCATTAAATTACTCAGCCCAATGCTCATTTACCTAAGTCAGGTAATGATATACTAACTGCTTTGACCTGTCTTAGTCCATTAATCTCTCTGTTCCCTAACTTCTTTAGCTGCAAATAGGAATTTTTTGTGCATTGACTGTGTGTGTTCATAGGGAATATTACCCATAAATTTTCTGGTATTATCCTTATTTTCTATACTGGTAAATATGTTCTTTCCTTGAATTATGTTGATAATCAGAATGAGGGGATGCTAAACAAATCACCCAGTAGGACAAAAACTAGAAAATTATAATAAGATTCCATGAGGATTTCATAAGGAAGACATTGGATCAAGCCTGATCTTTAAAGGGTAATAAAACCTTCTCTTCCATATAAAATTTAAAGGCAGAAAGGAAAAGTATTAGGAGAAGGGTGGAGTGTGACACCAGAGCCCTGCTATGGCTTGTATGGCTAATGCCCCCAGACTCCCCAGGTATGAATAACTTGATCTCAAGATGACTTTTCTGGGATGCAGCAGAAACTTTAGGAGATGGTACCCAGAGGGACAACCTTAGGTCACAGAGAAATGACAGCATTCTAGTCTCTCCCTGTTCTTCTTCTTAGGCCCTAGATCATGTAGTAAGTAGTTTTTCCCCCATCATGGTGTTCCACATTTAGCACATTTATCAGCTCATGGGCTTACTTCATCTTGAACGAGGAAAACACCTTTTTTTCCTATAGATTAATGGCTCTGGTTGTTTTGTAATAGTAGTAGTAGTAGAAAGCTGACTGTCATAAAAAAAACTGGTGCTGATAAATGGGGCTGTCCTTGTAATTGCCCCAATGGTGCTAATGGATTCTTAGAAATAGTTTATAAGAAGATTGTGGGAGAATTTTTAAGAATGGGCTAGAGAAATCCTAACAGTTGTGTCAAGGTTTCAGAAGACTGGAACAGCAATGGTAACATGACCAGCAAGGGCTATGCTGATGACATTTCACATGAGCTGGAAACTCTATTGGTAATTGTGAGAACAACTATCATGTTACCCCATGAGAAAGAAATTGGTTTTCTCTGCCCTCACACTTTGAGGGAGAATGAGCTTAATGATGGAAGGAGAGATTCCAAGGCAGAAGATGGACATCATGGAGATTCCAGAGCAGATGATAGAAATGGATTTTAAGGCAGATGATGGACATGGAGATTCCAGTGTAAGTGATAGACCTACAGATTCCAAGGCCGATGATGGACATGGATTTCAAGACAGATGACAGACATGAAGATTCCAGGGCAGATGATGGACATGGAAATTTCAAGGCAGAAGATGGACATGGATTCCAAGGCAGATGATGAACCTAGAGATTCCAGGACAGGTGAGGAACATGGATTTCAAGGCAGATAATGGACATAGATTTCAAGGCAGAAAATAATTGACATGGATTTCAAGGCAGTAAAGTATTCAAGCTGTTGGTGAGAATTTCTGTTAACCAAATCTCAATTAACAAATAGTTATCCAGGAAGATGTGGGTCTTAACGACAGAACTCCTGAGGCATATATACTGATATATGCACACACAGCTTCAAATTATATGTGTGCAAACACACAAACACAAACACACACACACTGAGAAGTTTGGGCAGTTTAGTTAGAAATAAAAGTTCAGCCATGGAGGGTGAAGTCATTAGTGCTGTTTAAAAAGCCAACTGCTTTACACCAGATCACTGGGAAAGATGTGAGAGGCATCTATGAACTCAGCAAGGCCACGGCTATCACAGACCAAAGATACAGAGCTTCTCATTTAAAGACTTGCCAAGCCATACATTTCATGAGAAGAAATGCAGAGTGCAGTGAACATACAGAGCAGGCTCAGCATCCACCTCCCCATTGTCTGCTGACAAAGCACCCCACTACTCAAGCTGTGGTCAAGAAGCCCAGGCAGAGGCCTTGCAGGCAGGGCCTTAGTGTGAGCCAATGTGGTTCTAGTTTGACATGCAGAATGCAAGCATTCAGGGGTCCTAGAGGCTCCCACTGAGCTTTCAAAGGAGCAGGAGGAGTCACACAATCAGTGGAGCTAGGGGAGTGAAGCATAGGCAGCATTAAAAGCCAAAGAAAGTGCATGCCAATAAGGAGAAGCACTCACCAGAGAAAGGTCCAGGCAGAGAGATGCCTGGCCATGGTGGCCACAATCAGTCAACTCACAGGAGTAGAGATGGTACAGCCCTTGGGAGCCTGCATGCTACCACATGCTCCCTGGATGAAAGATCTGAAGTGTAGGTTAGGGTAAACATTCGTCTTGGTGAATTGGGGCTTTGGATTCCTAACTCTCCCTGTTTGAATAAGAATGCCTGTCCCTTGTCTGTCCATCATTATATTTTATAAATACATAGCCTTATTATTATTATTATTATTATTATTATTATTATTATTATTATTTTGCCAGAGCTGAGGATCAAACCCAGGGCCTTGTGCTTGCTAGGCAAGCGCTCTACCACTGAGCTAAATCCCCAACCCCAAGCCTTAATTTTTTTAAGAGAGACCACAGCTGAGTTTTCCTGCAGTCTCAGAAGAGACTTTGGACCTGGAACTTAGTACAATGTTGAGTCAGTTAAGAACAAGTGTTACTGAAGATGGAATAAATCCATTTCGCACTGTGAGAGGAACCACAGGAAGAATGCTGTAATTTGGTTGATGAATGTCCCTCAAGGGATCATGTGTCAAAACTTTGGTCCCAAAGGTGACATCATTGATTCATGCAGGGACGTTTAGGAAGTGAGCTAGTGATAGTAGGTCTTTGGGTCAGTCAGAGAGTGACTAATCCTGAGATGAAAAGTTTACTAAACTATTTGGAAACCCAAATCCAGAAGCACCTTTGATTTCAGATCAAAACTTGTTGATTTATCATTTTGTAATTTTTATTCTGCTTTGATTCACCCCAGATTGACCTTACACTTGACAATGACTGAGGGCAACCCCAAGCCTGTAATCCTTCTGCTTCAGCCTCCCAAGCATGTTCCCCCACATCGGGCATGTCTTTTGTCTTTACAAGTTAACTGTGGTAACAGGAGGCTGATGACACAGTCACATATCACACTACCTCCTATTCCTAGCATTATCCCTTTCTTTATTGCTCATTTATTTTCTGTAGACAATCGTGGAGATTCAGGTGACAGCCATTAATTTGGAGTGGAGAAAACAGAATGATCCTTCCTTGACTTATTGCATTTGAAATTCTTGCTGAAATTAGCTGCCATGCACACTCAACAGCCATTCCCTCTTCCTGGAGATTGATGATGCCAGGTGAAAACACTCAGGGCTTCTCTGCTGTGGCAATGCCAGGGTTCTAGCTGGTGCTGCATCCAGGGAGGCTATTGTGCATGTCAAAAGCAAGCATAAAATCCAGATTGTATTCACCATGGCATGAGCCTTGCAAAATAATCTTAGTAGTGGCTGCATGTTAAAATATTCCTGCATGCACAGTATTTAGAAGGGTGTGCAGCCCATCACCTCACAGCAAGTCTCTTACCTATTGACCTCACCCTCTTCTGATCCCAGAAAAGGGCCTATGGACACTTCTGGTTTCTCAAGCAGAAATTATTGGGCATATTCTCATTTCTATCGTTCAGTGCCTAGTATGCTATGTGACTCTCAAAATATATCCACATATGGTGGCAGGCTTCTAATCCCAGCCACTCCCCAGTGAGACAGGAGCATCATAAGTTTAAGCATGGGTAAAAGAGTAAGTCTGAGTCTGGTATGTACAACCTAGTGAGATGCCATCTCAAAATAAAACATAAAAAAGAAGGCTGGGGACTGTATCTTCATGGATAGGAAATTGCCCAGCGTGCAAGAGGCCTAGAACTCAATCTCAGCTTTGGATATCATTTCCAAAATTTGACTAGTTCTTTGACTTATGACACCACATATTCCCATTTACATAATTTCATATTATCCTAATTGTTCTTCTTGCTTTTACCTTATGATATGTTTAAATGTAAGTCAAGTAATTTCAGTTCAGAACCTCTCAGCCTTGCAGTGGCTTCTAATTTAACAGAGTAGAATGCAAATTATCTATCATGGCCTACATTGTCCTGTGTTGTCTATCCCTTTGATACATTTCTGACCCCTCCTCTTACATAGTGAACTCCATTTTGTTTCTTAAATAGGATGGTTATGTTCCTAAGGCATGGTTATGGACATGTTTGTCTTGATCCTTGAACTCCTCCTTGGGTTGAGTCCTTGACTTGAAACAGGTTTCCACTTGAATACAATAAAATCAGTACTACATCCCAACTAAACTCATTTAAAAAAAAAAAAATCAGTCTGCACCTCTGTCATACCTCTTCGGTACATGTTACTAACAGCTCTGGTTTGTGATTATTTGAGAATGTTGTGGCAGTACTGAAAGATGAGTCTGTTTAAGAAGGAGCCTCCTGGCACATCCTTAGGTCAGTTAGGAGGATGTATTCAAGAGGGATTGTGGGAGGTCATCCTCCCTGGCCTCCTCTCCTGCAATTGTATCATCATCCTACATGTTTTCTCAATATAGTGAGAGCATCTGCTATGAGGTCCTCCCCAGAGCTGAGCCAGCGATGGGACCACAGCTTGAACCTGCAGAACTGTGAACTCAGTAGATCTTTCTTCTTTATAAAGTTGTCCTGCCTTAGGTATTTCAATATAGCGGTGAGAAAAATAGACAAATGCATTCTCTATTGTATCTTTAAAGTTTAAATGAGGAAAAACTCCATACACATTTTTTTAATCTTTTAAAGCTCTAACAGTAATTGGAGATAGATAGATAGATAGATAGATAGATAGATAGATAGATAGATAGATAGATAGATAGATATAGATAGAGAGACAGACAGACAGAGAAATGTAGAAATACATACCTATAATTCTAGCACTTGGGAGGCTGAGTTCAAGGCCAGCCTAGATTACATATGTAGTTACAATGGAGATTTTTGTTTGTTTGTTTTTTATTTTTTAGATAAAGAATAAAAAAGCAAACGTAACTCATTTGTTTCCACAGATGCTCTGAGACACAGAATATTATCTCAATGATCCAGGGAAACTAGGAAGAAGACCTGGAGGCTGAGAACAGTCACAGCTAAGTCTCTTCTCTCTTTCAGGCCTTGGCCTGGAAGTTCCAACCCCCATTGAGGCTTCGGTAATGGTCACACCTACAAGGTGGGGCTGAGGGAGGACGCTGAAGACCTAGGATCCAAAGGAGAGGCTTCTCTTGGTTCCAGGACCCTGGACGCTGGAGGGAGACCAAGCAGAGTTCTCCAAAGAACACCGCCAGACTGCGCCATACCTTTCCCAAATCCTGCAACCTATCCCTTCATTTGTAAGTTACCCCACAAAATAAACCTCCCTTTTAACTACGTGGAGTGGCCTTAATAATTTCACCAATACCAGTTCACTGCAAAAGGCTGGCCTGGCTTCGGGCAAGCCATTGGTTTATTACACTTGAGGCTGATTTTCCTCCTATTATTTGTCTATCGTGCTCCAGAGAAGCAGGGAGAGGTGCACCGAAGAATAACCCTGCCACATGAATTTGCTAAGGCTATGTGACAAGGGAAAGAAGCAGGGGATTTGAATGTAAGCCATAAGGGGAAATTAAACTTGAGACTTCTTTTTTCCCTAAGATTGGGGCTTATGAATCCTAAAGCATGTGGAAAAGCGTTATGAAGTAGGGGTGTGTGTTAGTATGTGTTTCATGTCAAGGGGCATACACAAATATAATTTTATGTAGTTGAGTGTTTAGGAGAAAACATCTGAAGCAGGGGGCATACTTATTAACCTACAGGATGTCTCTTGGGCAGAAACCAACATTCCCTAGTGTCTTTCCTAGTTCAAGTGCATACTAAACCCCCAGAGCTCAATTCCAAAACTCTGTGTTTTCTGTTACTAATTTTAATGATCACTAAAAGCTTGTATGCATTTTATGCTTAAATGCCACACTGTTTTCGGAGTCTGCAAATTCAGACTTCTGAAGACACCGGTGCCAAGGAATGTTCCCATAACTACTTCTTTCTAGCAGAAATATTTGCTCCTTCCTTTGTTTTTGCACACATAAAACCATCACACTCCAAACCTAACCTAGAGCCCTGCTGAGCCTAAGGCAAGAGAAAAAGTCAAAATGAGGAATGATCCTAACTCCAGCATTTCAAAAAACATATAAACATACAGTAAGTTATTTGATTTTTAGTAAAGAAAACATTCTAAAAAATAACTTGGCTATTCTTGGATTTATGGACCAAATGGCTTGATCTTAAAATGCATTTTTTATGGCAGAAAGCAAGAATAATGTTTGGGAAAGTAACATTTTAAAAACTTTCAAATCCAAATCCAAATCCATCTGTGAATCAAAGGTCTGAGATTTCTTCTTGGTGTCTCTCATCTAACTATTCCCTGACTCCCACAATGCAGCACTTTGGATTTATAACAGAGAACTAATATTCTTCCTGGGTCACAACACAGTACAACCAAGTGAAAATATTCCTCAAATGGTAAATAAAGCTCTATGCACATAGGTCGTTGCCACTCTAGGTCACTACCCAGAAGAAGACACATCTGAGCAGAGGCAGTGAAATGTTTCATGCAACCATCACTTACCTAAGCTTCAAGCCCTTAGAGCAATTTCCTTTCCCCAAACCCATGACAAAAGTCACTTGACTGCAGCCTAAATAATTCTAATGGTGGGAAATTTCATGGTTTTATACATGATGGCCTATTCCATTGCTGGAAATTTCCTCCTTTTCATTTCATAGTTTCTCCCTCAACCAAACACAAAACTCAAAGACCATTATCTATCCTCTCCTGACTGTTGGTAATTCAAAGTCATCATGAAATTTGTTGCTGCTTACTTTTAGTATTAATTCACCAATGCTATCGTATTGTTTACTTTTTCAATTGTTGTGACAAATTATCTGATGAAAAACATGTTAAGGAAGAAAGGTTTTGCTTTGGCTCCTAGTTCTAGGGTAGACTCCATCAGCAAGAACTCAGGGCAGCTGGTCACACTGCATCCATAACTGAGAAGCATGTGCTCAGATAGCTTGCTCCTTTTAGTTGAGTCTGAGACCCCAGCCCTTGAATGGTGCTGCCCACATTTAGAGAGGGTCTTCATACTTCAGTTAACCCAGTCTAGATGCTTACTCAAAAGTATGCCCACAAGTTTGTTTCCAGGGTGATTCTAAATCTCATATAATTAACAATCAAGATTAGCCATTACAGTTGTGATATATGCCAAAAACAAGGGCAGAATTAGAACTAATACTTATCCTAAGGTATTAGTCAGGGCAAAGAGAAAAGAAAGAGAACAGTAGTCATTTCAAGTTGATAGCATTTGACACAGACAATTGGTTACTAAGAACACAAGGGTTGAGGCAACCAGATGTTGTCTACAGGAAATAATGATGGTTCCTACAGCTGAGGTATCTCTGATAGTAGGAATTACAGGAAACTATCACCTCCATATCAAGAAGGTGGAATAGGCTAGTACTCTGGGGTACCCTCCTGTCTCTCCCTGACAGAGCTGCAATTTCAGTACTTAGATGATAGGGACCCAAATGCAGGTCATCATGCTGTACAAGAACTTTACCCATTGAGCCATACCCCCAGCTCCAAAGATTGTGTGTGTGTGTGTGTGTGTGTGTGTGTGTGTATGTGTGTGTGTCATGCTTGCATATGTGTGTGTATTTTTACATGAGCATGATTACATGTGGTAGGGCGTATATGCAAGTGGGTGCATGTGCATGAAGAGACATAAGATTGACCTCAGGTGTCTTCCTCAAATATTCTGTACCTTATATATTGAGACCAGGTATCTCACCATTTCACCTAGTTAAGCTAGTAAGCCAGCTTGACCCTCAGCCCCTGCATGAGGGATGCAGTCTGGCTGATATACCCACTGGGTTTTTACATCACCTCTGGGGATATGAACTCCTATACTTCTAGTTGTGTGGCAATTTCTTTAGCAGTTGAGCCCTCTTCCCAACCATCCCAAGAAGTGTGTGTGTGTGTGTGTGTGTTTGTGTGTGTGTGTGTGTGTGTGTTTGTGTGTGTGTGTGTGTGTGTGTTTGTATGTGTTTGTGTGTGTATGTGTTTGTGTGTATGTGTTTGTGTGTATGTGTTTGTGTGTGTACGTGTTTGTGTATGTGTTTGTGTGTTTGTGTGTACGTGTTTGTGTGTGTACGTGTTTGTGTGTGTGTGTGTTTGTGTGTGTGTGTTTTGTGTGTTTTGTGTTTGTGTATATGTGTTTTTGTGTGTACATGTTTGTGTGTGTGTATGTGTTTGTGTGTGTTTGTGTGTATGTGTTTGTGTGTGTGTGTGTGTGTTTGTTTGTGTGTGTATGTGAGTGTGTGTGTTTGTGTGTATGTGTGTGTGTGTGTGTGTGTGTGTGTGTGTATGTGAGTGTGTGTGTTTGTGTGTATGTGTTTGTGTGTGTGAGTATGTGTGTGTTTGTTTGTGTATGAGGTCAGTTTTCAGTCTTGGGTGTTATTTCTCAGGAACTGTCCACTTTGTTTTGGACAGGGTCTCTTAATGGCCTAGCGGTTGCCAACTGAGCTGGATGGGTTGGCCAGTGAGTCCTGTGTATTTTCTTGTTTCCCTCTCTCTGGTGCTAATATTACAAGTACACACCTCATATCTGTCTTCTTATGTAAGTGTCAGGGATAGAACTCAGGTGCACATGATTATATGGCAACACTTTAGTGATCTCCCAGTCATTTATGAGATTGTTTTGTAAAAAATTAAAATAGAATTATATCACCCACCTTCTTTTCTTTCTCTCTAACAAATCCACGTCCTCACTACTCTCAAGTTGATAGCCTCTTTTTCCTTTCATTATTATTGTTACATATTGTGGGGGCGTGTGTGTATGCATGTGTGTATGCATGTATGTATGCATGTGTGTATGCATGTGTGTGTGCATGTGTGTGTCCACAAATACATAAATATAACCTGCTGCGTCCTTTCTTTCTTGGTGACATGTTTATGGTTTTAAGGCTGGCCATGCTGCTTTGGATGACAAGTGAGAAGCTCATCCTGAGAGAGCCTGTCTCTCCTCTCACCAGTCACTAGATGCCTGTAGTTCTTTGAACAGGGACGGGACTCCAACCCACAAATTTTCCCACTTCTATGTTAATATGTCCATTGAGAGTGCCATTGTCCTGGTCTTGTTTATACAGTCATTTCTAGAAAACACGGTCCCATGGTTTCTCAAGTCTTATTAAGAAGATACATAAGGAAGGTGTTGTCGTTGGGCAATCTGAATAAATACAGGAGACTGCATATGAAAGCTGAGTGGCTTTTGCTGATTTTGTACCCATTGCAATCTAGCATGGAATTTACTGGAACACAATCCATGCTGGGATTGGAATTCTGTAAATTATCTTTGCCAAACCAGTTTTTAAACCTTTTTTCCTAAGTATCCTGGGAATGGGAATCACTGATGACCCCAGGAACTCAAGACACTAGATACCAATAAAACAAATAATGTAATTTTTAAATGGGGTACAGGTCTAAACATAGAATTCTTAACAGAGGAATCTAAAATGTCCAGGAAACAATTAAAGAATTGTTCAACATCCTTAGCCATCAGGAAATTCAAATCAAAACTACTTTGAGATTCCATTTTACACCTTTTAGAATGACTAAGATCAAGAACACAAGTAACACTTCATGCTGGCGAAGATATGGAGCACAGGAATACTCCTCCATTGCTGATAGAGGCGTAAACTTGTACAGCCACTTGGAAATTAATATGGTGGTTCCTCAGAAAGCCAATCTACTTCAAGACCCAGTTATACCACTCTTAACAATTACTCAAAGGACACTCCATCCTACCACAAGAATGCTTGCTCAATCATGTTCATTGTAGCTTTATTCACAATATCCAGAAACTAGAAGCAACCTAGATGTCCCTAACAGAATGGATAGAGAAAATGTGGTATATTTACACAATGGAGTATTACTCAGCTGTTAAAAAATGACATTATGAAATTCACAGGCAAATGGATGGAGCTAGAAAAAATCATCCTGAGCAATGTAACCCAGGCTCAAAAAAGATAAATATAATATGTATGCACTTATAAGAGCATATTAGCCATTAAATAAATGATAAGCAAGCTATACTCCATAGATCCATAGAGGTTAGGTAAGAGGAGGAGTCTAGGGGGACTCAAGGATCTCCCTGGGAGAAGGAAATAGAATAGATTTTATGGGTGAATTAGAAGAAGGTAGGGACAGCAGCAGGTGGGATCAGGTAAGGAAGGGGAAATAGGGTGGAGGGAGAAAGTATGAGGAGAGATGGCTGAAACGGAGGGCAGGCATTTTGGAGGCTGGAAACTTAGCGCAATAGAAACTTCCTGGACTCTATGAAGGTGATCCTAATGAGGACTCCTAATAATGAGGGATATGGAGTCTGAACTGTCCATCTCTAGTAGCCAGGTGAGGCTTCCAATGATGGGAGCAAGGTGCATTCAATTGAGTTGTTGGCCAAGAGAGCCCCATAGAAATCCCCAAACAACCAAGGCTGCTGCTATGATAAAAGATTGCTCTCTGAAAAATGACAGCAGGGCTCCATTACTGAGGCCAACACCACACAACTCAATGAACCTGGAGAAGTTGCATTGGTGCCTACAGGGAGCCTTCTCCCATATGTTCTAGACTCTTTCAAGCAGGAAGGTACTCTGCAAGCTACTGAAAAGGAAGTATGGACAACAACCCATACACAAATCCTTTGATCTATAACCTGTCCTGCCTGCAAATTATGCTGTGGCAACAGTGGCACAGAACATGTGGGAGTAACCAACCAATGTCTGACTTGACTTAAGGCCCACTCCATAAAGAGAAACTCACACCCTACAATGCTTGGGTCACCAAGAACAAGAGACTAGACAGAAATTTAGGGTAAAACAAAACACTACTGGTCTTTAAAAGAAATGAAACAAAACAAAACAAAAATCCAAAACAAGTGATTATTAATAATATTCTGCTATATCTGTAGATCAGTGCTTTGTCCAGTTATAATCAAAGAGGCTTCCTCCAGCAGCTGAGAGGAATAGATGCAGTGACCCACCGCCAGACATTATGCAAAGAAAGAGTCTAAATTAGAGGTCTATGGTGATATTTTATTTGTACTGAAATGTGATTTTATTTGTGTGTTAATAAATAAAGTTGCCTGGGGGTCAGAGCTAATAGCAAGCCATAGCAGAAGCTGGGTGGTGGTGGCGCATGCCTTTAATCCCAGCACTTGGGAGGTAGAGCTAGGCGGATCTCTGTGTGTTCAAGGATACATCCAGCACGGAGGCACATGCCTTTAATCTCAATACCAACCTTAGAAGACCTGGAGGTCTGTATAGACAGGTAGTGACGAGGAGGTCATGTGGATGGGTTTACAACCAATGAGAAGGCAGAACATAGAGTCAATAAAAGAACAGACAAACAGGAAGTAGGTCTCTTTGCTGAGGGGAAGGACAGCAGTGGCAGTGAGGATAAGAAAGGGTTTTTAGATCTTAGCTATTGCTCTGATCTCTTGGGCTTTTAACTCTGGAATTGGCTCTGTGCTTCTTATTTAATAAGACTGTTCATCTACAGAAGTCTCCTTCAAATCCCTTCTCTTGGGGCTCAGGGGATCCCTCAGAATAAGAAGAAGCAGAAAGATTATAAAAGTCAGAGGAGATGGAAGACACCATGAGAACATCGCCCTTTGACTCAACTAAGCAAAGTGCATATAAGCACACAGAGACTAAAGCAGCAAGCACAGGGCCCACACAGGTCTGCACCAGGTCCTCTACATATATAATACAGCTATTAGCTTAACATTTTTACAGGACTCTTGAGTGTGACATGGAGTGGGTCTCTGATTCTTATGCCTGATCTCTGAACACTTTTCCTCCTGTTGTGTTTTCCATCAATCCAATCTCCCTAAATTGTACAAATGTTAAAAGTCCCCCCCCCCAAGTATGTAATACGCTGAAATCAAAACCAAAAGTGGCATGGCAGCCATCATGAAGTTCAGCTTTGCTGGATCTTTGTCAAGCAGCTATGCTGGTTTTATGACTTTTGCCATTCCCATCACATATGACTGCACCAAGAAAGATCCATAGAATGACTGCATTAGAACCTGTATATAAAAATATACCACAGTATTCTGAAGCCTGTGAATGCCTCCTGTTCTACCATGTTTCTGTTGTCAGCGTCTATGATTTAAACACGACGCTTTAGTTACTCATTATCTTTTCCTCAGACAGGAGTAGTCTTAACCAGGCACTGGCAAACTGCAATCTATGGGCCAAACATGGCCTATGACCTAGTCACCATACCACAACATTGAGCTGATCTTTAGTTTCCATTTCATTTATAACACCTTTTTGTACTGCTATCAGAGTTAATAACCCACATTTCACAGACAGAGATGACTGGTAGATAGAAATACAGATAGCTAATATAGATGACTGATTGATAGATATGTAAAGATAGATAAATATATAGATAATAGGTGATAGATGACAAGTGATAGATACATACATACATACATACATACAAACACATATACATGCATACATACATGCATACATACATACATACATACATACATACATACATACATACATACATAGTCAGGTAATTGAAATTTAGCCAAAAAAATGGTTTTAAAGGGAACACTCATTCTACAGACACATGTTGGCCTTACTTAGAAGAATCCAAGACTAATTTAAAAGGGAATCATCCCCTAAGAGACTGATTCATAAGTGCTGAAACAGATACAAAAGACAGGCCCAGACATCAGAACGCCAGCTCACTGATTCACAGTGAGGAATCCCTTCACACACAGGAATATTCAATGACCATATGCTATGCACCTGCTCTCCTGCCGTCAAGCTAGAGGGAAAGCCACAGCTGAATCAGAAACCATTTTCTTGATTTTCTAGGAAAAAGGTTTATGGACAAGCAGGGAAAAAAAATAACAAGTACATTATTAGTGCTTTTTCATGTGTAGATAAATTTACAGGATATTAGAAGGCTAGGTGGTAAATATGGAAATAACATACAGCCAGTGAGAAAACTGGAAATTTAATAATAGCAGGCTGAGGTGGCAGGACACCCCCATCAATCACAGTGGTGGTGACTTTGTTAGATGGCGCCAAAATCGCAAAGGCAGCACTGGTAGCACTGTACACCACCTCCCTTTCCTGTGCCTCTGAAATGATGCAACTTTCTCTGTGTTGCAATTGTGTCTCTAGATTCGTAACTTGTGAAGCCCATGTGATCTATTACTTTTAGGTGGCTTTACCAACCTCTGTTCTAGGTTGTCATATGTCTTCTATTTGTACACTCCGACAGAAGTCTATCTCATGATTTATTTATTTATGATTCCTTCCACATAATTGCTGTGGGGACTGAGCAATGCAGTTTGTGTCAATGTGCCTATTATGATGCCAAGCAGGAAGGTGGGGCTCAAGAGTATTCCACAAGAGGCAGACATGAGAGCAGCCAACTAGAGTACAATACAGGGGGTACTAAGCTATAAGTGGTATGTGCAAAGCACTGTATGTCAGGACCTATAGATGAACTGTTTCCAGGACTTCTTCAGTGTTCAACATATACAAATGTAATCATTTCTTCACCATTTTTGTCATGTTCCCTGGCTGTCATCCACAGCGTAAATATCCGTCTTCACATGGGGCCCAGCGTTTACCACTGCACCTTAGAATGCGGTCCAGCTCCTGCTGAGTGTAGCATAAACATCACTTCCCTGTTAACTCAGACCAAGCCAAGATGCTGCTCATGTGGGGCTTACTGCTACCCAACTCCTGCAGATTTTGTTATGTCGATTATTTTCACATCAAGTTCCTCCAAGCCTGGTTTTATGGAACTAATTTCAATGGGGACAAAAAGACCCAAATAGTACATTTGCTGACACTGTTTATTTCTTCTAAATGAGAGATACCCCGTTTTCCTTTTTTGCATCATGGAATCATAACCCACATGGTAAGCCAAAAAAAATTTAAAGTCACAGCTGTATCTGAAGACTCCACACTATCAAGTCTGAAATTGCTCTCAACTTAGATTGCTCCATCCTTTCACATCTATTGATTCATTATTTTTAAGCTGATTTACCAAACATATCATGGCAGGAATTGTTCTAAAACACTTTAAAGAATATTACCTAGCCATGCTGTGGTGGCACACATCTTTAATCCCAGCACTGAGGAGACAGAAGCAGGTGGATCTCTGTGAGTTCCAGGCCAGCCTGTTCTACGGAATGAGTTCCAGGACAGCCAGGGTTACATAGAGAAACCCTGTCTTTAAAAAACTAAAGGCCAAAAAAAAAAAAAAAAATTACCTCATGCTGTTCTCCTAATAACCCTATGAGAAGCAAAAACCCTACTATTATCGTAGAAGCGCAGAGAGGCAACAGTTCCCTCTCACGCAGGCAGGCTCCAGAGTGTGAGTCATCTCCATTCTGTCCCTCAGCCTCTTAGTTCAGTGCGTCATTATTGCTATCCTAACCAACATAATAGGCCAACTGTTAATCTCCCTGTCTCCAGGCTAGTCTCTCCCTGTTTGAACTTGTTATCCGCACTTGGATTGTAGAGACCTACTGAGGGTGAGACTAGAAATGAATCAGAAGAGAAAAAGCAGAAACCGATATACAGCTCAAGTATTATCTTGTTGAAAAGTGGGAGACTCTTCTGAAAGAGTGCAGTCTGGGCCACTCACTGAGCCTGATGCAACTGGACTTACGTTCAGGCCATTAGGAGTCTACAGAGGATCCCACCCTTACCCTGAACCCCAACCAGAGGAAGGGACTTATGAAATAATGAAACAAATACATGTAAATCTTTACTTTCATTTTATAAGCAATATCTAAAGCATATAAATTTCAGCATAATGTGACCCTAAGTCAAGGGAAAATATAGCTACAAGAAAATCAACAGGTAATTCAATTCTATAGTAAACGTAGGGTTGTGTTTTAAATCTGGAGTGGCCACCATAGGCTCATGCTTGACACTTGTTCCCCAGTTGGTGGGACTTTTGGTAGTCTGAGTAATCTTTAAGAGGTGGACCTGGCTGGTGGGTGTTGGTCATGAAGAATGGGTTTAGTAAGGTATATACAGCTCCCCCTGGCTCCCACTCCAGTCTGTGTTTCCTGGTCCTCCATGGGACAAGAGGGACAAGAAGCTTCTACCAAAAGGTGCTGTCAAACCATTCTGCCATGACTTCCCCACATTTGAGCCAAATAAACCTTTCCTCTATTAAGGTAGTTTCTCATGGCAACACAAAAGTAACAATGTAACCAATTTGCTGCAAATGTGCGTGTGTGTGTGTGTGTGTATATATATATATGTGTGTGTGTGTGTGTGTGTGTGTGTGTGTGTGTGTGTGTGTGTTGTGTGTATAATTATATATATATGAAAAGAGAAATTTAAGAGCCAAAAGTGATAAATTCTAAGTGAAATTTCTAAGTTTTGAGTGAAAATTCTAAGGTTTGAAACCTAACTGTCATTGAATGGTCTTAGAATCTGATTGGTTACTAGAAGAAATCATGAGGGCATTTGAATACTTGAAAGAAGAAATTCAAACTAAAGGAGCGAGAAAAAGAAAAGTGTAAAAAAAAAAAACTAAGAACACAGATGGTACGTGAAAGTTAAGTTATCTAGTACATATGCAAATGCAATCTCAGAAGGAGAAGATGGAGGCATGAAAATGGATGAAAGGACTTGAAGAAAATTAGTCAAAAGTTTCCCAAATTTAGTTTAAAAATAAACCCATCCATTCAAGAAATTTAATAAACTCCAAACTGTTAAAATTAGAAAAGTTCCATCTAGGCATGCTACAATCAAGTTTCTAAATATAACACATATAAAGTAACTCTTGGGAGAATTTAGACAAAGATAGCATATTACCCTCAAATAAATCATGATAAGGTGACTGCTGAGGTCTCATTAGACAAATGTAATCTAGAAACCAATGAAACATCAGTTCACCAGAAGGAAGGAGAAAAACAGAGAAAGGAAGGAAAACTGATTAGCGAGGAGGTAAGGGAAGTAGGAGAAGGAGTCAGCTACTTAACAAACACCCTAGATCACGTGACCTTAACAAGTGGTTTCCCACAGTTCTGGAGCTAAAGATAAGAGATTAAGGTGCTGGCATGGCTGAGGCATGGTGAGGTCTCCTCCACATTGCAGGCCAATGCTCCTTGAGTTCTTACATGGAGAGAAGATGGTAAATTAGTTCCTCACCCGTCCATATGGCTGCTGATCTCACAAGGGCTCCACTACCATGATGCGGTTACTCCTAAAGGTCATCTCCAAATGCTTTCGTAATCCCTTTCACACCAGGAATTAAATTTCAACACATTAGTTTTAAAGGAATACAGATATTCATAGTATAGAGACTATATTCTACTGAAAAATCTTTCAAAATAAAAATGAAGCCAGTCATAATGATACATACTCGAATCCAAAAGGATCTCAAACATTTAAATAAGAAGTGCAAAACAAAGACATATTTTAATTAAGGAAGCCAGAAAAACAAAACACACACATAATAAAAATACTTTCAAAGGAATTAATCCCACAAATAAATATCCCATGAGGAGTCAAAAGATCTAGAAACATAATCCAAAAGCGACTGCTAGGCTGCTAAGTGTCTGATAACTGTTACAATATTAGTTACAAGGAAAGCAAATTGAAACCACATTGAGGGAAACTTCACACCCATTAGGATAGCTAAATTTAAAACAACTGGCCATACTTACACAGGGACACATGCTCAGCCTGGAAGGAGGGGACAGGACCTACCTGTACTGAATCCACCAGGTTTAAATGAATCCCCAGGGGTGTCTTGGTCCTGGAGGACATGGGAATGGAGGAGAGGGGCTGGGGGGAAGGTGGGGGTGAGGGCGGGAGGGGGGAGGACAGGGGAACCCATGGCTGATGTATAAAATTAAAACACATAATAAAAAAAAAAACTGTCCATAAATAATAGCTCTGGGCATGTTCACACATATCCTGTCTTCTAAGATTTGCCTGACGTGCACAAAACTTAGGTTTGATCACCAGAATAATTAAGAAAAAAATGTAAATAAATAGAAAACAGTATTAGTATTTGTTGAGCAACTGAAAATTCACATATTTTTAGTGGGAGATCAATCACTTTGAAAATCTCCAGGAATAGTTTTTATAAAATTAAAACCTCACAAGCTCCAACAATCTGTCTTCTAGAAAAATGCATGTGTACATGCACAGAAAAACTTATAGAAATGTTTGAAAATCCAAAAACAGAAACAACTTGAGGATCTAGCTACATAAAGACAGACAAACAGAAACTACATGGTAAAAATGAATGAAAGACTGAGACAGAAGACAAAATGAAGACATACCAAAAGCATTGTGTTAAGGGCATGAACACAAAGTATTTGACTCCATTCATGTGATACCCAAGAATGAGCAAATTGTCTCATTCTGCATGGCCCCAGGAACCAGACAGGACAGATACACTGACACAGAAAATCTGGCATCAGTTGGGCTGGGCTCTCTGACAAAGACTCCTCAGAACCCCAGAAACTTAACATGTTTATTATAAACAGTTGAACAGGGAGGCGGTGTTATTGCCTACAGCTCAACAAGGAGACAGGGTTAGTTGATCTCTGCAGGAACAGTTTCTGTAGGGAAGCAGTCTTCAAGGGGAAAAAAAACTATGGTGGGCATTTTCTGCATATACTGTCAACATTTGCACTCAGACCTGAGGAAGGCTTTGCAATCCCTATGAGCCTCACTTGAGGAAGACTTTGACTTCCCCATGGGACTCCCATGGGACTCTTCAAGGTATCTGAGTCCTTGACATGACCATGCCCTTGTTAAGAACACATATTCACTTGGGACTTCACTGATTCCTTCAGCTAATCTATGTTGATGGAAATCACAAACACAGTTAGGTCTTCTTATTGGAACTGAGTAAAACAGAACACGAAGGAAATCCTAGCAAAATTGCTCCATGCCTTCATTTAAATGTGAATTACATTTGTCCAAACCCATCGACCTCTATTTTAAAGATATGTCCTCAATAAATAAACATCCATTTCTACTGATTACAACTAACATTTACAAGCAAACTTGCTATGTCCCCTTGAAATGTGTGCCTTTTGAAACTTACAAAAGACTTTTCACCTACACTGCATTTGATAACATTTAGAACTGGACCCAACCAAGCATTATGAATTTTTATGCGTTATTGTAGTTAATGTCCAACTGGTTTTGAGCACGGCACAAGTAAATATTTTCATGTACAATTTCATTGTTAGTCTCAAATTTATCATTTTTACTTATTTATCAGAAGCTCACACTTGCATCTTGTAACATTAGGAATAATTCTAAACTTGTCCACCCTTTCCAGTCATGTCCCCAGGTGAGAAAACCCACAAATCCCCAGAACAGGACCATTCATCCACCTCTAAAAGAACACTTAATTCCTTTGTCTTAGTGATTGATCTAACATGTGCAGGCAACTCAGTCTGGGCCATCAGAATCTTTTCCAAACATCATAGCTTTTAAAATTGAAGGAAAAGCATTTTTCTTTTTGTATATGTCCTGGGTGGATATAACCTGGGGGTTTCTAGAAATATTCTACTATATCTGGCAAGTTTGTGATCTAGGAACAAAAAGGCAAGTAAAAGGAAACCTACAGAAGAAGGAAAATTCTGAATTACAATGGAACTACCCATGGCTGGTTCCTACCTTTTTATGTGCAGCTAGAATCCTCAAATAACAAAACCAGAAAAAGATACAGGAGAGGAAGCAACAGGACAACATCTCTCATGAAAATTGACATAAGAACCTGAAACAAACCATTACATCTTACTGAACAACAATTAAAAGAAATTATAGAGTATAACAAAGAAAAACTTATTAGTTAATGTCATCCATCATATCACCAAGCTAAATAAGAAAAAGAATGTGATGATATACAAAATTAAAAAAAGAGCCTGACACTATCCAACACATATCTATTATAAAACTCACCATGTGGGGACTAGGGAGATAGCTTGGTCAGCCAGTACATACCTTGCAAGCATGAGGACCGGAATATGATCTTCAGGACCCACCCAAAAAAAAAAAAATGCAGGGGGTCACAAGAGGTCTTAATGCTACACAAAAATCTATAGGCAACTGAGTAAAGTTGGGACCAGGAGAGGTGGCCCTTCCTAGGAAAGAGCACACCAATTGGTTGTCCAGTTCCAAACTGTCAGCCCTGAAAACATACACACAAGTAACATTATATGGACTCAATAAGTTACACTGCCCTTCCAGAGGATCAGAGCTTAGTTCCCAGCAGGTGTCTAACAACTGCCTATAATTGCAGTCCCAAGGGGTCCCCTTCTGGCCCCCATGGCCACTTTTACTCAAGCATAATACTGTATCCCACCCATGTATGTATACATAATTAAAAATTAAAATCTTTTTTCAAATGACACCAAAGTTATACTATACTCTAACCTCCACATTTTAATACACACACACACAAAAAAAAAAAATTAGTTTGTATAAAGAAAGGACTTCCTCAACTTCAAAAGGAAAAGCTACTCCCACCCCCCCCCCCCCCCCAAAAAAGTAAAGTACTTCATGGGAAAGAATGTGATATCCCACTTATAACTGTGCATTCCATGCTCCTATTCTCTGCAGTTGTAGGTCTCTCTGTGTTAATCACCATCTACTTCAAAAAGAGATTTGTCTGATGAGGTTTGAGAGATGGCTAACCTGTGTGTATAAAAATTAGAACTTGGGGGAGCAGTTTATTATTATGTCCATTTAGCAGGATAATAGCATTAGGATCTTGCCTAAGGCCTATGACCTAGCCAGGCACAGATTTTTGTCCCAGTTAACCATACTAAGCATGAGTTCTGTCTAGTGGAAGGGACTTTAAATCTGAACAGAAAGTAGTTGGTTACTCCAACCACATTCATGCCACTATTGCCCTAATGGACATATCTTGCCAGGCCAGTCATTGCTGTAACTCACAGGGTTCTCAACTGTGTCAGGCTGTTGATCACATTCATATAACCCTCTAACACTATGAAAGCTAGCAAGTAGGGATAAAATTTCTAGGTCAGTTCGAGCTTGAGTCCTCCACGTTCTATGACTAAAGTGTGTGGTGTTTTCAGCTATAGGATCTTAACCATCAAGATATGATGAATAATCAAGAAAGTGAACAGAAAAATGATAAGATTCAGAGGTAGCTTAGGTTTTCAGTACTTGCTGGACATGACTGGCTATTTTACACATAAACTCACAGGCCTACCTGAGATCAAGCCAACAAAATCTCATCATGGATGGAGGAGCTCATGTGGCCCACCCCTGGCTGAGGAACTATTGACAACTTATGGCTACTAGAAGAGGAAGATTCAGTTTTCTTTGGGTGTGTGGCCCCTAGGAGGCTGCCCACGCTCCAATAGATGGCCGTACAGCCATGCACATATAAGCCACACTAAGTAGACTGTGTGCATTTGTTAAACGAGCACATAAATTTGAGAGCGAAACATTGGGGGGAATGGAAGAGAAGTTGGATGAGAAGAATGCCCAGGGCCTGGATTTGATTAAAACACATCATTCATAAATATATATTTCTCAAATTATTTTTAAAAGTCATTATAAAGAAGGCTTGTAGCTTAGACGTAGCATGAATCTTGAAGAGTCTTGTTAATAAAAACAAACCTGGAGCCAGGTATTGGGGTGAATGCTGGAAGATCAGAGAAGCAGAACAAGCCACAGCCACCTCACCTTGCTACTTCCTCAGCTGATCCTGTTTCCTCAGACTGGATGAGTCCTCATCCAAATGGATCTCAGCTGAACTGCTTCTCAAAAGCCTAAAAGCTAACCAGCCTCTAGTTCCTGGTCCTCACACCTTATATACCTTTCTGCTTTCTGGGATTAAAGGCCTGTGTCGCCATACCTGGCTGTTTCCAGTGTGGCCTTGAACTCACAGAGATCCAGGTGGATCTCTGCCTCTGGAATGCTAGGATTAAAGGCGTGAGTGCCACCATTTTCTAGCCTCTGTATCTAGTGGCTGTTCTGTTCTCTGACTCCAGATAAGTTTATTAGGGTGCACAATATTTTGGGAAACACAATACCACCACACTTAACATCATACCTAATGTTAAGAGGCTCATTGCTTTCATCCTGGGTCTGAAAACAAGGTAAGGGTATTTCTTACTACTTCTACTAAATATAATAGAAGAAATAAAAAAAATGGAACACGAGAAGACAACCTAAATAACATCAGTCCATCCAACAAGTTTGATAACTTGTTTTTTATTAAAAATGAAAACATCTATTCTGTTAAGTGCATTCTTAAAAGAATGAAAAGATAAACATGTATTATATGGATATATTTGTAAACCCTTCATGTGTTGAATGATTTATATCTAAAATATTCAAAAAATATTTTAAAACTCAACAAATAAAAGCAAGCCACTCAAATTAAACCAAAAAAAAAAAAATTCTGAATGGATGCTTAAAAAAAACATACACCACTGGTAAGTATGGATATGAAAAACTGTTCCACACACATGTGCAGGTTGTCATAGCAGAGAAACAATGAGGCACTAACTGTATACCTGCTAGAAGGGCTACAACCAAGAAGAACAGCAATTTAAAAAGAACTAAGTGTTGTTGACAATATGGACAAGCAGGACTCTCTCACTCAGTGCTGAGGAACAGATACACTATGCTGCCACCACCTTAGGCATCTCACCGTTTCTCCACAAAGCTACAGCTGTATACAAGGCAGCAATTGCATTACTAGATATTTACCTGGTTGAAGGTCCACATAAAAACCCTGAACATGAGCACTTGTGGTGACATAATTGCCATACACTGGATTCAAGAAAAAGCTTCCTTAGGCAAATGGACATGTAACCTGTAGTATGTCTACATAATGGCCATTATTCAGCAAGAAAATGAATTGAGCTGCCAAGCGATAAGAACATGGAGGAACACTAATAAATGAACAAAGCCTTGTGGAAAATATGTATGCTGATTCCAATAGGTTTAACAATGATGAGTGGATTCTAACATACAGAGCAACAGCAAAAATAAACTCGAATATATATGTGCGTGTGTGTGTGTGTGTGTGTGTGTGTGTGTGTGTGTGTGTGTGTATGTTATATGTATATATGTTATATGTATATGCACATATACATTATATATATTTATTTATTTATTTATTTATACATACACATAAGTATGTATGTACAATATTATTTTAAAAGAGGCTATCAATTTTAGAGTCGGGGCATAGGAAGGTTTTGATAGAGGGGAACTAAGTGGGCAAGGAAAGAGAAAAGAGAAAGCATAGGTCAAGTAATTCTATTTCAATTAAAAACATAATTAAAACACAAGATGAGTGGTTTCCATATGTTGGTAGATAGACTGATGAAAGACTAGGTGAGCACATGTTATATTTAGAGCATTGAACACTATGTATGCTATCACAATGAATGAGCATGGATATTGCTTATTTATTAACACTAAATTAACTTACTTATTAAAAATAATTAACTTATTTATTAAAACTAAAGTCTAGATATTTATCATAACATTGCAGTATTAATCATCATAAATATGTGACAGCGACACATAAAAGAAGAAATTTTGTTGGAGGAAGCAGCCTACAAGAATCCTCTATGTAGGTCAAGGATTTAGCTCAGTGGTAGAGTGCTTGCCTAGCAAGCACAAGGCCCTGGGTTCGATCCTCAGCTAAAAAAAAAAAAAAAAAAAAGAATCCTCTATGTATCTGCCCTACTTTCCTATTAATATAAACTGTTTTTAAAATTCATCCTATTATAATTAAATAAACAAACAGATAAGATGGAGCTAAGCATGATGGCAGGTATCCGTATCCCCAGTATTTGAAAGGCTGAGGCAGTGTAAGAAATATTTTGTATGTCAAGATAACCTTAAATCAATCCAAAAGTGTTCAATTAGTTTCAAAAGTCCTCAGGAGACAAATTCAAGTGGCTTTCACTAGCACAAATTCTTTAATTTGCTCATCAACAAAAATAATAGTTGCAATGCACTGAAACATATTAGCATGTTTGTTTTCATGAAGGTATTACAATGTAAACAAAGAGTATAATGAGTCCTCAAATGCTAATATATGTATAATGCAATTATATATATATACATATATAATATATGTATATATATATATATATATCACAGTATGTGCAGTGCTAATGTATATATTATGTTACATTGTTACATTGAAAATGAGTGAGTAGAATCAAACCTCTCTTCTGCCTTTCTCATACTAATGCATTATTGGTTAGTCTAATGGTAGGTCAGAGAGTTTGGATGAGGAAGGGTGGATAGAAAAAATAAATCAACATTTTACTAAGCAGGTTATATATAGGAATATATGCATATACTTATATAGCTATGCATGCAATAACAATTAGTGGGGAGATGCTGTGAATAATGCTTTTGTACACTGGTTTAATAAAACACTGATTGGCCAGTAGCCAAGTGGGATAAACAGACAAGGAGAATTCTGGGAAGAGGAAGGCAGGGTCAGGAGATGCCAGCCTGCTGTCCAGGGAGCAGCATATAATAGCGCGCAGGTAAAACCATGGAACATGTGGCAACATATAGATTAACAGAAATGGGCTGAGTTTAAATGTAAGAGCTAGTCAATAGTAATCCTGAGCTAATGGCCAAGCAGTTTTAATTAATATAAGCCTCTGTGTGTTTACTTGGTTGTGAGCGGCTGCAGACCGGACTGGGTGAGACACAGGAAACCTTCAGCTACAGGGAGACAAAGGCCATGAATTTGAAGGAGAGGGGGGAGGGATATGTGGGAGGATTTGGAGGGAAGAAAGGGAAGGGAGAAATGTAATTAATCCTTAAAAAAGAAAAATCACGCTTTTGTTCTTCCAGTAAATGACTTGCTGTAAGCAATGGGTATCTAAGTCTGCTACTACACAAAGGGAGAGAATCAGGCATGTTTTGCCTTCTGATAGAACACTCCATCTGCAAGACGGTCTTGTAAAACCAAACCAAACCTGAAGCTCGTCAAAACTCTTGGCCTAACTGCTAGTCCCCCAAGTACACACTACACACACGGCAGAGAAAACTGCTCCAATACATAAAACAACAGGGCTTTCTTTTCAACAAGAATAAGAAGAAGCAGAAAATAAAGGAGAAAAAAATGAAGTGGAAAAGGAAACAAGACAAGTAGAAGAAAGTTTTTGTTTAAATCAGTTGCGATAAATGGGCCCATTTGAATATTGATTTAAGCAAAACAGAAAATAAATCCACATGCGACATTAATGAAACACTGATGCTTTGTATGGTTCTTGGATTTTCGACAGATGAAGAAATTATTCTTTGATTCAGGGTTTAATTATATTTTCTTTATATTAATAAGTGAGTTTTGTGGAGAGGTACTGAAATGCGGAGCAATGAATTAAGGTGATTTCTGACACTTGCTTCAAAATTTCAGACTGAAAGTGGATGCACAATATGTAGCCGGGAATACAGAATGAAATAACTGAGAAGTACTGGTCATGTATTAGGTCCACAGGATTTTATTATAAAAACTCTTGATAGTGAAATGTTTGTTTTTCTCTACTTCTGGATTGCGATTTTGTTCTGTTCTCCAAGACTTCTTACAAATGCCACGAGAGTAACACCATCAGACACTTCAAAATGTTCTGCTCATGGAATTGGAGGCTTGTTTACCCACAAAGCAGCTCACTGTCCTCTTAGCCAGGCTCACATCTGCCCCAAGTAAGCAGGAGACAGAGCACTGAGGCGAGAACAGCCGCACCCTGGTCAGGGGTGTGGGGAAGAGAATTAGAGGCAGCGGCCCGCCAGGAACCTCTCTTTCAAGAGTCCACAGACATGGATCTAAACTAAAGTATTCGTGATTGATTTCTGCATGTGTTCAGGAAGGGCCAACTCCCATCTAGGCCTAGAGCAAGTCTGCAGAGAGACGCAATAAATATGGAGACCTGGAGTTCTCCATCAGAAGTCCATGCTTTATTACTGCTCCGTCATCATTACTATCCCTTAATACGGAACTTAAAGATGTAGCTACTTTAATTGGTGGGTGGAGGGGGAACCTTCCCTCATAATTTAAAACACTAATTTGATGTTTTTCTCTCTACTCTCCTAAGCTCCGGAGATAATATTTATTATGTGACCTTTGTAAAGATAAGAATGCCTAAAATTATTAAAAGGTCTGTTCCATTACCCCACCCACTGGGACTTTTTACATTTCCTCTCTCTCTCTCTTCCTGCAGTGGACCGCTGCAGAATAATGGTGGCAACTCTGAACATGGAGGGCGTCTTTCTTCCTCCCTTTCTCCCTTCGGTCTTCCTTTTTTTTTTTTTTTAAAGTAACTCCCTCCTATATGAGACTTACCAGGCCATTTGTTCCAGGGTGCTTTGCATGATAATGGGTCCCTTCAGTTTCCTGGCTCACAAAGAATCCAGTTGCTGAGGGAACCAGGCAGTAACATCAACAACAAAAAAGAAAATTGCCCGTTTTGGGTTTTTGTTTTTTTTTTTTCCACTGAAACTGCTCTTATTCTTCATCTAATTTTTCAAGCAATTTTATCTTTTTAAATGTAAATACTGGTAAGGATTCAGAAAAGCCATCCACCTATTAACACTTCAGGTGTAATTAGTACTCTTCCTAAACTCTACCTTCTCCGCGGAGCAGACTCCTTTAGAAGAAGTATTATTACTACGTTCCTTCTTGTGTGGGCCCCTAGACATCTTCAACTAAATGTCTATAGGTGGGACTCTCTGATTACAAAGGCTGAGTGAAATTAATGTTATTAATGGACCAAGGTGTGAAGTAGAAACTCCAACTGACTACGAAGATTGCGCCTTGGAAGCTGCAAATCTGTCCCAAGTGGCGCTGGGACATCGTTTTCACCAGCTACGAAGAAAATGGGCAATGTTCGTGCATTGTGGAGTCACAGTGCTGAAGAGCAGCTTAACCGAGCTAATGATAGCTGCAGCAGCCAGAATCACGAGACTCGCACACATCTGCATTTTTTGTTCTTTTCTTTCTCTTGCCCTCAACTAAAAAAAAAAAAAAAAAAAAATGGCTAGGAGCTTTGGTTGCCTCGGAGTCTCTGGCTGCCTTTGTGAATTAGAGGCATGTGCAGAATGCTTTCTGTTTCTTCCGTGTTTCCCTTACAGGAAGAACAGTCCTGTAACGTGCGCTTGCGAAGCCTTCAAACAAGGCAACCCTTGGGGGTGCTGATCTAAAGCTGCAAGTGATGTTGGCAGGTAGATCCTCAGAGTCAAAATTCCTGGAGCTCTTCTGTGTTCCCCAGCCTAGATCATTCTCGCCAAATTTAGAAAACAGAACTGTGTTCAGCCCACATCAGTAGTCCCCATCATTAATTTGTTCACTCATCCATTCATTCATTGAAGGGATCAGTCAAGAGGATTTACTGACCATCTGTTATGGGGTACCACTACGTTAAGTGATGTTCATATTTAAAAAAAAAAAAAAAAGAGTAAAATCGTCCTAACAAAACTCACAATCTAGGGAGGATTCAAATACAGCAGTTTGGACACAGTGCTCTGACAGCCATGGAGAGAGGAGAAGGTATTTCTAGGCCATGGAAGCAGTTTGACTAAAGGCTACAATATCCTGGCCCATAAAAAAGTACTCAACGAAAAGAAATAGTTTTTATGGTGTGTTCTTTGTGGTGCCAATGAGGCCTCTCCCTTACCCCCTGCAAAAAGTCAAATAATGAAATAAAACCACAATTATAAGCCGGTAACAGAGCTTTGATCTTTGGTGTCAAGAAATCCTATCTCCCAAAAGCCCCCGTTAACTGTGAAGGAAGTTTGCTCATTAAGTTTTACAGGACTCTCCTGTTACATCCCACAACTGGTGTGAATGAAAGGATCATGTTCCGTGCGGAGGGTACACTGCAAGCGTCCGCAATTTGGCTGTTAGTGCTATGTGCCATAGTTATATAGTAATGACTTCATTGCTTTAAGAAAGATTTTGTAGCTACTTTGGAACTCAGGTAACAGAGGTTGAAGAGAATTTAAAAAGCATGTATAATTTAAAACTCTCTTCAGACAACTTCTAAGAGGTGTTCTTATTAGAGATCAGCCTGTAGATTGGCATAGATCAAAATGTCTTTGGGCTACCAGACAAGCAAAAGTATAAGCAGTCCCGATTATCTGACAAGAGTTTTGGAATCATAATGACTTCCACTTAGCTGTCACCTACTGAACTACTGAACTCTGAGGTCCCTTTCTCACAGGCATTGCTCAGAGGAGGCTGCCTTCTTCAGGCGCCGGCTTTCTCTAGCCATTGTCCATTATTATTGTGCCATGCGTTCAGAAGTGACTAACTTAAACACATACTTAGTGTTCAACAGCTAGGGCCCCAAAAACTCTTTCAAGGTTGTTCATTTGCCATTTTAGTTGCAAGTATGAAAGTAATTAATAATTCAAAACAAAACAGCAAAACAAAACAAACAAACAAATAAAAACCACTGGATTATGCTACCTTCCCATGTAATTTGACACTGGATTTATTTTTGACTCAATGTTGGGAGGAAGACCTTTTTTTTTTTCAGTGTTTGAGGCACTTTAAATGTATAAGCATGACCTTCCTTAAGTTGCCCGAAATTCTAAGTCTGGAGCAGCAGAATAATCTCATAAATAAAGAGTATAGCTCTGCATGCCCGGCTCTGAGCACCACATCCTGCACCTGAACAATAGACCTTGGACCAATGGAAAAGTATATTCTCAGCTAGACTGCTAGAGGATATGAAAGGAAAAGTATCACCTCAGGACCAGGTTCTTAGCACAAAGGACAGTTATTTGTCCACAGGGACAGAGGGCATGGATAAGGGACAAAGTCAGGAGATAGAGGACAAGGGACAAGGGGAAGGGAACAGAGAAAGGAAAAAGGGGATAGGGATGTTTCTCACACATACCCAAGGGGCTGGAGTGGGGGGGAGGAAGGGGGACAAAGGATTGCCTGTGGATAGAAAGGAGACAGACATGGCTCATGAGCAAATGGTGGTTTATAAAGGTAAAATGGGAAGCCCTGTGTTAGGATGGGGTGTTTAATTTTAATTGGTCGTGTTAATTAGGTGAACCAAATGGGGCTTTTGATTGCTGGACTTCAACACTTTGATTGTTGGGTGCTGTGGATATTGCTCTGTGTAAATAAAATGCTGATTGGCCAGTAGCCAGGCAGGAAGTATAGGCGGGACAAGCAGAGAAGAGAATTCTGGGAACAGGAAGGCTGAGGCGGAGACAGACTGCCAGCCACCGCCATGACAAGTGAGATGTAAGGTACTGGTAAGCCAGGAACCACGTGGCAAAGTATAGATTAATAAAAATGGGCTGAATATAAGAGTAAGAGCTAGACAATAATAGGCCTGAGCTAATGGCCAAGCAGTTTAAATAATATAAGCATCTGTGTGTTCATTTTATAAGTGGGCTACCAGACTGCTGGGGCTTAGTGGGACCTGGAGAAGAGCTCTCCATCTATAGCTGGGCCTTGGTAGTCAGCCTCAGGAGGAGGAAGTGGCCAAATAAGGAGATAGATCTTGGTGGCTAGCTTCAGAAGTGTAATCTGATGGCTCTTAGCAAGGCAAAGGGAATGGGAGAGAAGGGCAAGGCCCTTCAGGATACAGCCCTTGAGTTAGCGGGAAAGCAATCAGCTTTCTCTCCACTGTGTGTCTCCTGGTACAACATCTCCTGGTTAAAAACCCTAGCCCCAAGCCTTCCCCTCTCACTCACACTACACACACAGTGTGGAAACCGGTCTCATAGTTTGACCAGAAGTACTAGCCATATTGTGTAGTTCCCTTCTGATGTGAAAACCTGCCATCTTATGGTGCATTACATAGCAAGACATTTCATCAGTGGGAGTGGGCACAACCACGGGTGAGGTAAGAGGGCACCAGTCAACCAGCACTTCCTCCACAGGCAGGTTTGTGCAGGTTGAGTTAGCCAGAACTTGCTCAAGTGTAAACCCCAGTGAAGAAATGACTGGGATAAACACACACACACACACACACACACACACACACACACACATACACACATACACACACAAACACACATATACACACACAAACACACATATACACACACACAAACACATATACACATACACACACATATACACATATACACACAAACACATACACACACAAACACACATACACACACACACATACACACACAAACACACATACACACACACACATACACACACACACACACATATACACACACACAAACACATACACACATACACACACAAACACACACACACACACACACACACACACAGTGGTAAACAGCAGTCACATCCAACAGTCTTAGAGTTCTAAACGTTCATCTCTTCCTCATTTTAATTCCCCCCTTCCCCTCTCAGCTCTTGCTTGCATCCACAGACGCTCTTTACTTCAGATTCCCCTCACTCAGGCCCATAGTTCTGCCTCTCTATAGCCACCTCCTTTCTTCTACCTTGGAATCCTCTTCTCGTTCCGCCTTGATTTCATTACTGTATCATGAAAGCACGAAATAAAGAGCTTGTGTGAGAACAGTACACACGTCCTTGGAGAGGATGAAACCCCTCTTGTCCCAGTCTGTCAGTCACCTGACAAAGCTGAAGGAAGAGCCCCAAGAAAGTAGGGCATGGCGGGCAACATTTATTAGAGTGTAGATGGCTCTGAGAACCTGGGAACCACCGAGGAGAGATGTCCACCGGCTCATGGCAGCCATAGGAATGAGCAGTGGTGCAGAGTGTCCAATGTACCAGGAGTGGTGCAACACAAGCACCATCTTATGTTTTCCTCAGAGCAAGTGTGGCAGGGGGATTTTATTAGCCTTGTTTGGGGGGAGAAAAAAATAGATGGAATAATTTTCCAGCTAGGGTAGGTTTGGGGGTTTTCAGGGCAAGACACGGGAAGCAATTTCCCGCTCAATTCCTCCCTTCCTCTGATTCTTGGGGAAGGCTCCCAGTTTGCTTAGAGGTAAAGGAGGTTAAATCTCCATGGTTCATTCTGATGGCTTTAAAAAAAAACAATGGGGGAAAAAAAGGCCTCTTCCTGTCCCTACACCTTTTATATATTTTGTAGCTGAAAGAGAAGAGAATCCTGTGATACAGGCACTCACATACCTTCCACGTGGACCTAATATAATGTATTTCCATTCGTGCCCTGCTTTCTCTTTCTCGCTACAGCCTGCCAACAGTATTTCTAATTAGGGGCACACTCTTTCTTCTTAAAATAAGGAACGGTATAAAGCCCTCCATGTTCTGCTTTTATGGAAGGGACATAGAAACACATTAGTTCAAGGCAATGCTGCATTCTGTTTTCCATACCAAAGTGATCCTCATAAAACCCAGCTCACTGTATAATTAATGACTCTTTCCTCACGCTTTCGGGCAGAAGCTGATTACCAGTCCGGGTCAGAGAAAACATTTCTCTGGTATAGAGTTGCACAGTTGAATGTGTTGTGAGGAATGTGTGTTGTCCTTTGATTTCTTGTTCTCTGCTCCAGTCGGGGGCAGCATGCTGGGCTGGGTAGGCAGTCACTGCCTTGCTATGACACATCCTCTGGATCTCCATACACCCTGGGAAATGACCTCAGACCATCTGAAATCCTGATCACAAGAGTCCTTGGATTCTCCTGCAAGGGGAGCAGATGTCCGCAAGGGAATCGTCTGGATACAGCCAACCGAAACAATCTTTTACAGCATGTGAAAGTTGATATTTCTGGGGAAAAAATAACAGAGGAGTCCTTCCCGACCACATTTGCTTTCGCTCACAAATTGCTGAGGTGTCGTTTCTTGTGCAGATTAAAACTTGCGTTTGTGTTTTAAACTTCAGCAAAAGGAAATCATGTGTCCTCTGAAGCAGAGAGAAAAATCTACAGAATAAATCTGTCACGTAGGATATTAGAATATTAAAGTGAACACGGCTCTCCATGTCTATAAAGTCAGCCAAATTTTATAGTTCAAAGCAGAGCTGTCAGTAAAACCTTTTGGGCGGTAGACATACTACGGCTCGCTCTCCAACATGGCATCCACCAGTCCCACATGATTGTTAGTCACCTGAACTATGGCTAGTGTGCCTAAAAAACAGAAATTTCAGTGTGATAACATTGAACTGATACTTATTTGATTAAATTTTATTTCAACCTAATTAAATTTACATAACTACATCTAGCCAGTGGTCCTCATATTGGACAATAGAGTTTTAAACTATAGTATAAGCCTCTTATGTAACAAGCATATTAATAGAATTTTAATAAATCCAATGTGGCTTCCTTAGTATTTATTGAGTATATTTTGTGTCTCAAAACCCTACGGTCAATGGCATCTTCTAACTGTCATCAGCCAAGAGGAGCGAGCCACTGGGCCTGTGATTGCCATAAAGCTATGGCCCTGCCTCCGCGTGACATAACTGAGCCAACAGCCTGAAGAAACACTGGTACTTGGTTCTTTGCTCAATTTCAATTCAGTACCATTTCATGAAACTAAGAAAGCAAGAGCACTCAGGTGCAGGCAGGACCTAAACGAGATGAGCTCCATCTTGCCCATTTGTACTATTCCCATTGCCTTTAGAAAGATCTGTGGTATAACGGAGCTGAAAAGGAATAAAACCAAGCAATTTGAACTGTAGCTCAGTACTGGGGTGCCTGTCTACATGCCTAGGCTCTGGTTTCAATTCCTGGTACTGTAAAGACAAAGAAACAATGCTTCATGGGGGGCCATCCCCATAACTCCCACACTTTGGAGAGTGAGGCAACCAGAATGTTATGAGTTTAAAACCACCTTTAGCTGGGCGGTGGTGGTGCACGCCTTTAATCCCAGCACTAGGGAGGCAGAGGCAGGCGGATCTCTGTGAGTTTGAGGCCAGCCTGGTCTACCAAGTGAGTTCCAGGAAAAGGCTACTCTGTAATTTGTTCCAGGCCAGCTTAGACCAAGGAATAAAACAGCCTCAAACACAAAGATGACACGCATTTTATAGGAAGAAATAACTTGGTAATTTTCCCTTTGGTTTACTCTGTTTTCTCTCAGTCCTTTTTCCAGACTATTTTTCTCCTGTCTTGCTTAAGCCAGAAAGTATGCTATACTGTGTGGATTAGAGAAAGCAATTGTTCAGCCCACAACAAACAGTATTGCATTATTGTTTTCAGTAGTGTAGACTGAACCCAGAACACACACTAAGCAAACTCCCTACCACTGAGCTTGGTGTTTTGAAACAGGGTTTTGCTATGTAACTTGGGCTAACCTAAAACTTACTCTGTAGCCTAGGCTGGCCTGTAAGTCAGGATCCTTCTGTCTCTATCTTCCCAGTGATGAAAATGGAGTCCTATACCTAACACAGTATTGGATTTTTTAAAAGGGTTGTGCCTTTCTGGGATTATATTCAGATGCTTCAACTAGCAATAAAGACCCTCTCTCTTTGATCTTGATCTTTCTAATTTGCTAGAGGCCATCTACATTTAAAAAAAAAAACCTAATACATAAAAGCGGACTCTCCTATTCCTTCGAATTCATTAACACGGATTAAAAAGTATTATACATCTGCCAAATGTTTACATCTAGTTCATCTTTGTCAATATAAAAAAGAAAGAGAAATGGATACTTTTCATGTTTGTGATCTGTATATTCTTAAAGAATCTTTAGGGAAGGAACAAAATCCCTCCATATGTATCTGCTGTTACAGTGATACAGCTTTATTAGGTGTGAATATCCTTAAAGTTGTAAACTATTTTTACCCACCCAGCCAACAAATATTTTTAAAGGTGTTTTGACACCATTAACTAATGATTATGAAACATAAGTAAGAGTGAAACTTTTTCCAGCAGGCACACTTGCTATTTATAGTTTGTGAAATTGATATTACAATCCAGCAGTGAATATACAATCATTTTCCCATACAAATAAACAAAGGGTATGCAAACCCGTAAGAGAACTTTTAGATTGAGAAGTAGTTTTAGGTTAAAAATTAGGGGGGGAAATTAAATTGTTTTTAATAGATATTACTCCATTCATGGACTGAAGTAGTCAGCTTTACTCATTCCTATATTTTAAATGAGGATCTTCACAGGAACTCAAGGACATATTTTTTGTTGGTTTGTTTCACTAAAACTTACTCTTGGTTTTTATAACTTGCCATACCATTAACGTTCAACTGGTAATCAGATAAATCAAACACATTCCTACCTTTATGACACTTGAATATTTTTGGTAACACTTCCGAGGGTTCCTAAGGTTATGGACAGTGGTCCCATCCTATTTGTTGGGATACATTCTTGAAATTCCCAAACTAAACCTGAAATAGACCAAACGCTATTGTGATGATATTTGTGCTTTAATAAATAAAGCTTGCCTGGAGATCAGAGGAGAAAACCAGCCACAAGACAGAAGTCAGGCAATGTTAGCACATGCCTTTAATCCTATCCCTTGACAGGCAGAATCTCTGTGTGTTCAAGGCCACACTGGAAACAGAGCCAAGTGTGGTGGCACACACCTTAAGTTCTAAAACTAGTTAACCATGGAGGTCTGGAGGTCTGTACAGACAGACAGGAAGTGACAGAGCTGGGCAGGAAGAGGATGTAGCTGAACAGAGAGAACAAATCAGATGGCAGAACAGCAAGGCATATAGGCGTGGGTAGACAGGAAGTTACTCACATTTAGAAGCTACAGATTTGGTGAGTTAAGGTTAGCTGTGGTTTTCCCTATACTCCTGATCTCACTAAGGCTTTCACTCCTATATCTGACTCTGTTTTTTATTTATTTATTTATTTATTTATTTATTTATTTATTTATTTAATAAGACCATTTAGAAATTCACCTACAATTGGCACCCAATGTGGGGTGAATTCATTAAAAAGCTGTTTGTGGGCTCACAGAGCCCCTGTCTCAGGCCAGGTTACATGGCTCAGGCCATAGCACATGGCCATACTCTCTTTGGCTTTCTTTCTTCTGGTGGGTGGCTTCATCTCGGCATCCCATTCTTTTCTGCATCCCATTCTGGGGGAAAAAAATGCCCTTGTGACCAATGACTGACAGTATGTTTTATAAACTGGACATACAGGACCCATAGGAAGGTGACCACTGAACTTTACAAGGCAAGATGGTCCTTCAGGTTCCTGTTTCACAGAAGAAACTGCCAGATATTCTACAGGACACAGAAAAAAGTGACTGAGAGATTAGCCCTATGGGCTGAAGATGGATGCCCCAATGTTACAGAGGAACTTTGGATGACTGTCTCTGGCAGGTAGCTGTCTCTGTCATTCTAGATTTTTGGAAGTTGCTTACAATGCTCTTTTTGTTTACTTAGGTAATATTGTATCCTTTTGAGGTCTTTGATGTTGTTGAAGACTAGATAGTTATAATTATGATTTTCCCTGGTTATGATAAGAGATAAGTTAGATATGAAACCTTGAACTCACAAATAAATATAGGATAAATAAAATATTTTCTTTGAATTTGCCAAATATAAATAGAGTGGGTATTGTAACTGTGATTCTTGCTTGATAACTGTTCTATTATATGTAATTTTACTATGTTAAAGTTAAAACCTTCCTTTTTGAAAAAAGAAAAGAGGAAGTGCTGTGAAAGTCTTTCTGTATGCTGTAAATATGTGTTGCTCTGATTGGTTGATAAATAAAGCTATTTGGCCTATGCCAATGCAGCTTAGAGGCAAGCAGGAAATCCAAAAAGATAGACAGGCAAAAACAAGTAGAGACAAGGCAGACACTGCTAGCTGCTGCCAGGAGAAGCAAGATGTAAAGATACCGGTAAACCACAAGCCACATGGCAAAGTATAGATTTATAGAAATGAGTGGTTTAAGATATAAGAGCAAGCTAGCAAGAAGCTTGCTATGGCCATAGTTTAAAAATAATATAAGCCTGTGTGTGTTTATCTGTGACCAAGCAGTTGTGGTGGGGAGAGATTCTGCAGGAGAATTCCCAGAGAAAACTTCTGGCTACACCCTATGTACATACATATTGTGTTATATTTTTCCTGTATATATGATAGATATGGTCACAGCAAAAGATAAACATTACCTAACATTAGATAATTAATAACAGCATGCTGTAAAAAGGAAAAAAAAATATTCCATAGGTGAACTCTCATACCTCGCCATAC
Source organism: Onychomys torridus (assembly GCF_903995425.1). Taxonomy (NCBI): domain Eukaryota; kingdom Metazoa; phylum Chordata; class Mammalia; order Rodentia; family Cricetidae; genus Onychomys; species Onychomys torridus. Next base: position 56,090,878 of record NC_050453.1, read on the forward strand.
TGCGCTCATCCTTCCCATGGTGACATAAGATGATGCAGCACTGTCTATGTGGTGACATGAGGCTAATGCTAAAGGCTTTGTGATGTGGTGCTAGTCTCTGTAGTGTTAGTATAATGTAGACTACTTAAGAGTCACCGAGCACAAGCACTGCCATACTGAGATAGACATCTGGTCACCTAGGCAGCTGTGGGGCAAGCAGGAGTGCTGATGGACAGGCTGCTCAGAGAGATGACGTATATCCAAAACATGCAGGAAGAACAGTGCAAGACGTGATCATGCTGCTCATTATTGCAACAGAAAATGGACTACAGAGCAGCATAAATAAAGATAGGATATCTATATATTCTTGCAGGCCGATGTGTACTGTTAAACTTCTGGAAAACTGATGGAACATCAAAATCATCATATTAAGTGAAATGAGACTCAGAGTAACCAAGTTTTCTCTCTTATGCATAAACTAGATTTAAGTGTGTGTGTGTGTGTGTGTGTGTGTGTGTGTGTGTGTGTGCATGCGCACGCATGCACGTGTGCATGCACATGATGCTTAGGTCATGAACCAGAATATGAGAGGGAAGAAGGAAATTTTAATGGGAGGGGAAAGGGGGAATTGGGATATATTCTGCACAAAAGCAAGAGGGCTATCTGTTGAGGAGGAAGGGACTGAGGCAGAGGTCAGCAGGGGCCATAGGGGAAGGAAGTGGGGGGAAGGATACAAATGACAGCAAAATTATGACATGTGTATCAAAATGTTAAAATGAAACTGATTACTCTGTATGCTAACCAAAACATATTAATCAAATCAACAACAAAACTGGGATATATATATATATATGTAAGTATACATATATATGTATATAATGTGGATTTTAAATAATGCACAAGCCACAGACTATGGGAAAATATTATCATCAATACAATATTATTTGTCAAAAAAAGAACCTTTTGAAAATTCATAAATAACACTAAAAAAAAGAACAATTTAAAAATGCTATGGAAAATAGGCAAATCAACCCAGTGTAAGACATTTTATAAGTAAAACAGGCAGAGTCAATAACAACATTTAAAGGTGATTATCACATTAGGAACACAAAAGACAGCCAAAACATGTTGTTACTTCATATGGACCAGAAGGCCAGAGCTTAGACAAGAGGAGCAATGTTCTCGTTTTCTCATGGTGGGAGGCCCATTACTGTAGAGAATTACTTCCCATTCGAATGTTGTCCCAAATACCTACTTATGAGCTGGCAATACCATTCCTATATTTACCCACTACCCTCGCAGTCCTCCTCACATCCAGCGGTGCTGGGCCTGGACGCCCCAGTCAGATGGAATTCCATAATGCAGAATGAACACTGAACTCCAACAGGAAATCCTTCCAGGAGCAGCCACTACAATTCAGGACCTCTGGGGACTGGTATAATAAAGACTTCCAGACCAGATTTTTGCTATCTCTATTTAACAGTTGAGTTGAAAATGGGGTGGGATGTTTTCAAAGCTAACATTTTTATACAACCACCCAGAGCACATGAAAGTTAAACTTTACATCCCTGTGTGTTTCTATTCTAAAGAAAAAAAATGGGAATAGTGTCAAAATCTGAATTTTCCTATTTATTTTTTCAACTAAATTTCATTGAAAAGCACCTTTGTTTAGAGTATTGTTGCATTTATTTATATTGTTGTTTGCTAGGTGAATGTAGATAGAGCAAACGTTTTATAAACTATGTTTAATTATATGTCTTTAAAATAATTCCCTGGGAGGTGGAAATGGTTCAGCGCACACACACACACACACACACACACACACACACACACACACACACACAGATGAAGAGACATACACATTTGCACACACAGAAAACCCATAAAAACACAAAATCAGAAACAATAATATGCAAGTAAAAGAACTGTAATGTAAAAACATGTGCAGACAAAACATTAAGAGACAAAAAAAAAAAAAAAAGAACTCCAAAACTACTAATGAGTTCATTTTGTGTTGGTCAGCTACTGCTAGGCACGGGGCCTGCCCTTAAGTGTGCTTTGTATATCCTGTGAGACTCCATAGGAGAAAACTCGTTTTCCCTTTACCAGAGGTTATCAATTGGAGATGGCTTCTGGATTAGGGCTGGGGGTGTGTCTACTTCTCTTCACGGCACTGGGACCCCCCATCTGGTGCAGGCCTGCGCATGCTGCCACTCTCTGTGAGTTCACATGTGTGTCAGTCCTGCTGTGTTTAGAAGGCCTTGCTTCCTTGGTGTCTCCATCCCCTCTGCCTCTTCCACTCTTCCCCGTCCTCTTCTGCAGGGCTCCCTGAGCACCGCGTGGAGGGATTTGATGGGGACATTCCAGGTGAGGTCGAGTGTTCCAAGGCTTCTCATTCTATGTGCATGGTCTAGTTGTGAGTCTCTGTGTTTGTTCCCTTCCTAGCTTCCTTGTCTATAAAGTGAAGGTGACAATAACTCCTGAAGAACTATTTCAGTCCTATGGGGTTAATCGCTAGCACCTCAGCTGTAGCGTGTCTCAGAATTCCCATGCCGGTTCTCTCTGTTCTGATTATGGTGGCACAGATGTCCTCCTGGCCATGCATTCCTCACCATCATGATCTTAGATCTTTACCCACCATCAAGAGCCATTTGGGCCATGAATACATAGTAGACTGATGGTTACCTTAGTCTTTACATCATGGGAACACGGTAAAAATGATTTGTTTTGTTGCAATCTTATACGTAAAACATTGTACTGTTTTGAATGTATTAGGTCATTTTATCCTTATACAAAGATATTAGTTGTGTTAGAACCCTCACTTTCTAAATGGAAAACTGTAAGAAATTTTACAAACCCATCTATAAATAGGAAGCCAGATCATAATTAAAATCTAACCCAAGACAGTTTGGTCCAAGAAGCTAAAAGCTACACACAATGAGCCTCTTCAGCAATGATAGTGTTCTTATATTTTCCAACAAGAGAGTAGGGGATAGCAAAAGTAAAAGAACAATTTCTGAGAGCTAGTAAGCAACCATCTCAACTGAAGCACAGTCACTAAGCACCCATCTCAACTGAAGGACAGTCACTGAGCACCCATTTCAACTGAAGGACAACACTTATCTTGAGTTCACCTGATGGCAGCAGGGTTCCTGATTCCCAGTGTCTAAGAGACTTGGTAAAAATGACTAGGGAGTTGACTTAGTGGGCAAAAGCCTTGCCATGCAAGCATGGAGACCTGAGTTCAAGTGACCAGAACTCAGATTAAGCCAGTCACCTAGAGCAAGCACTTATAATTCCAGCACCCTTTAAAGAAATATGGAAACAGAGACTGGAAAATCCCAGAAACCCATGGGCCAGCTAGCTGGGGAACACAGGAGAAAAGGAACAGTGGTCTTGTCTCAAACAAGATGTGAGGGACCAGCACTCAAGGTTATCCATGAACTCCACACATGCACATGCCCACCTATGCACACATGAATGCAGCATACATACACATATATACATACACAATCAGCTATGTGTTCATGTCATGTGTGATGAACTAGCTTCCTGCTGAAAACAGAGGTCCTCTGAATTTCCCCATGAGGACTAAACATGCCTAAACACCAGGACAACTCAGTATCATTCCAGGAGACTCTTGCAGATATTCATACACCTTAATCAAAAAAGTTCACTCTCACAAGGGAAGAGGGAGCTTTTTTCTTGAAGTGTTAATGAATTCACCTAGGGATGGGGACCAAATAACTAGCCAGATCTGGCCCACAAAGCCACCCTTTTTGGTGTGCCTGGCAACTTCACAGTAGCAATCTACAGGGACTAATTGATAATGACCAAAGCATAGCAGAGTATTCCAGACCCTTGTGGCTGGGGAGAATGCAAAGCATGATTACTACATTCCATTTCTGCTGAGGTTTTCTTTTCTATTATCCTTTCCCTGGTAGTTCCTTCTCATTCTGTCTTCTGCATGGGCATATGTTGTTTGTTAGAACCATGTCCCTGATTAGAATACTAAAATCCAAGGAAATATCACCTTAAACTTTTAGACATAGCAATATGAGGGTGAAACTGAAAACTAGAAAGGGAAGAACTATATGCTCATAAATAGTATAGATCAAATAAGTTCTTCATGGCCGTGACAATTATGCCTAAAGGGTACAGAACATATATGAATTACCAGACACTCCTTTAAGAAAAGCTACTGCTAGCCACAGTTTATAGACAGCACAGGAAATGTCCCAAGGTCAAAAGGCAATGAAATGATGGGTCTCAGATTCAAGCTCTATCCTTTGGAATCCAAATACCACAACCTCCTCTGGAAGACTGGTGCTGGTGGAATTGTTACTAGAGAGGGGGATAGCATTTTATCTGCCATTTAAAGTTTTCCCAGTGACCACATTCTAATCCAACACCTGATTGTCATCACTAGGTGACAGCTGCATGATTCTTCTGGTTCCAGACCAAGTACAGATCTGTCGATGGTCAACTGCATGCTGTCATCACTTCCTCCATTCTGCATGGGAGCAGCTGCCAGGCCGAAGCATATAGCCATCACACATATTCTATGCAATCCAGGATTTGTGTCCCTAGAAAACAGTTGTTTCAACTGAGTCAACCCCAAATCATTAAGAGGTGAAAATTCTTTCAGAGGTGCAGAGAGAGACAGGATCAGCCACACTGTGGAATTTTTGTCCTTTCAGTTACAGTGATTCATAAGACTTTCAAGAAAGTGTTTTATGAAAGGCTTTTATAAACATATGCATCCTGGCTTGGCGTATGAATGAACACCTCCCACAGATTCTGGGCATGAAAATAAATTTCATACAAGTTGATCTGCTCGTTTCCAGACACCACTTCTCCTTCCTACTCAACAGTGAAAGCAGAGTCACTAAGTTGCTGGGAGAAGTAGAGGCTAGTCCTTTCAAATGCCAGCCCTCAGTCCAGAGTACTCTGGTGCACACCTCCATGCTCTGACCAGCTGTCTGACTTTGGAGAAGTTACTGTTCTTGCCATGGCCCCCATTTCTTAAGTATTAGAATAATAGATCATTTAAAAGAATAGAAAACACTTCCTAGGTCTCCCGTGAGTGTTCAGTGAGTTGTATGAAAACAACATACAACAGTGCCAGGAAAAGAAGTGGCACATAATAATTCACCATTATGGTTTCATAGATGAGGCCTGAAGACAAAGACGAATCAACATCTTGCCTCTAGACCATGAATCCAACAAGTGAACAGCAGGCATCACGTGACTCATTTGCTTTCTACATACATCATCTAGTGTTTTATATCTTGTCTTTAACACATACAAAAGTGCTAATTAAGAATAAATGTTTAATATCTTTCTGCTCCATCTTTGGCTATGATCCCTGAATCTTTGGTGGAGGAGTTGTGTTGTCATTGTATTAGTTGGGGCTGGGTACCACGTGATCATGTGTTCTTTATAGTTTGATTACATGTAGCTTTCTGTAACAGCCCCCATCTGTTGTTGCAAAGAGGTATTTCTTTGATGAGAGATGAGACCTATACTTTAGAAATGTTTAGAATGTAGTTAGAGATTACACTGGTTCAGCCTCCAAGATCTATGAGTTCACTAGTCCTGAGAAGTTGGCTAGCTAACCAGGATCAGGCATTGTTTCCCTCTTGCTGAGTAGGTCTTAAAGTTCAATTAGAGAGGTGTGGTTATCAGCATGGTGTGTGTACCACTACTGTGCCTTTAGGGTTATTGTGCTGTGCTGGTCATTGCTGTAGTGCAGATGCTTCACAACTAGGTGAAAGTATTGATTGTTTCCTTCATTTGGAAGCTTGCATGGTACTCTTCCACACCAAGAAACTAGTCCTCAGGAAGAAAGCCTTGAGATCAGTTCCAGATCACTGGGCTTCCAGGCCTATATCTAAAGTGCATGGTGTCTTATACCTCTCAGGAGCAACCAAGGGCAAAAGCCTATAATGTTTTAGAAGTCTCTTGGACAACCCTGACCAACAACTAAAAAGATGGTTTTTCATATTGGGGTTTTTGTTTGGTGGTCTTTGGCTGTCAACCCAGATGGGAAAATTTTGTAGCATGAATCTTAAAGGTCTTATTAATAAAAAGAATCCTGAGAGCCAGGTATTGGGGTGAATGGTGGAAGATCAGAGAAGCAGAACAGGCCACAGCCACCTCACCTCACCAATTCCTCAGCTGACCCTGTTTCCTCAGACTAGAAGCCTCTGAGTCCTTATGCAAATGAATCTCAGCTGAACTGCTAGCTCAAAAGCCTAAAAGCTTAACTAGCTAGTTCCTGGTTTTCACGCCTTATATACATACCTTTCTGCTTTCTGCCATCACTTCCTGGGATTAAAGGCTCACTTTGTGGGATTAAAGGTGTGAGTCACCATGCCTAGTTGTTTCCAATATGGCTTTAAACTCACAGAGATCTAGATGGATCTCTGCCTCCCAAGTGATACGATTAAAGGCGTGTGTGCCACCATTTTTTGGCTTCTGTATCTAGTGGCTGTTCTGTTCTCTGACCCCAGATAAGTTTATTAGGGTGCACAATAGTTTGGGGAACACAATATCACCACATTTCCCCTTTTTTGTCTAAAATTATAAAAAGCTTATAACTAATATAAGAAAAACTATATACAATATATATATAGTCAAGAATTACATTAACAATGTCTAGTCCATTAACATTTGACAGTTTCAGACAAAAAACTCCATTATATATATTAACAATGTCCAGTCCAGTAACATTTAATAAACTCAAACCAAAAAATTTTCATTACTTATCCTATTTAAAACAAGTAGTTCCTTTTTAAAAGTATATTCAATAATCTCCCTTTTTATCTTATCATATCCATATTCTCTCTTTTTTCTTTTCATAATAGATTCAGTAATCTACCTTTTGTCATTTTTATATCTTCCCCCTTTTTTTAAGAGTAGATTCAATGCTCTACCCATTTATCCTATTACTTCTTTATCTTTTTTCTCAGAGTAGATTCAATGATCTACCTCATATCTATATTCTCTTTTTTTTCTTTTTTTTTAAACAAAAACTCTGAACCTAATCTTCTTGTTCAGCATTTTTACTGACCATTAACAATTAGCAACTTGTAACCAATCATCGTAAACAATGACAATATCCATAACTCATTAAACAACCAAAAACTTCCCATTCCACCTCTTGGGAATGTGGGTGTAGTTTTCTTAAAATTAGTTCCTGCTTTCTGGGGGTGAAGGAATCTTTAGGGAATCCTGAAAAGAAATTTTTTGGGTTAATTGTCAAGTCCTGAGAGAGTTAACTGTATCATTTGTCCAGTCTCTGTATAATGGGAAAGTGCAGGACTTGTCTCAAGTCCTTGTTTGAGTAGTCTATGAATCTGGAACATTTCAGCTAGCCATCTCAAAATTGTCCTGAGCAATTTGTAGTCCAAAGCTGATCTTTTCTTTCATGGTGTCAACCAGCTTAATGGCTTTACCATAGCCCATGTGGAATCATTACTGTGGGCTCCTGTCACCTTTTTGAAGATTTCAAAGTCGCTGTTAGGTGTGGTCATGGTTCCCTGCAGACATTTTGTGTGTGTGTGTGCACCTCCTCTGTGGTTTGGAACAATAACAGTCTGATAAATGTCTATCTCTCGGAACCATGAACATTCTTCCCTAGAAGAGAAAATCTTCACAGCAATTTCTCCCCACCATTTCTCTTGCCAACCTTTTCCAAACTGACATTTGCTGATGCTTTTTTGTAACATGATGGTCCTGGCAATATTCTTCTCTGAACATTTAATCTATATATGAATATTTATGCACAGAATTATATGTATTATAGGTTTTTAATAGATTGTTAATACTATAATTCCTATGACATTTCCAGATACCCTTATTTCTATTTTAATACATAAAAAAGAGGGAGAAGGATTTTTTAAAAAGTTATTTGAAAAAATAATAAATGTTTAGGGGCTGGAGAGATGGCTCAGTGGTTAAAAGCCTGGACTCCCTTTGAGAGACAGGATTCATTTCCCAGAATCCACATGGTGGCTCAAAACTATATGTAAATACAGCTCTGGGGGACCTGATGCCCTCTTCCAACCTCTAAGGTACTACTTGCATGTGGTGCAGTTACATACATTCAGGCAAAGTCCTAAAATAAGTATAAATAAATCTTTTAAAAAATTTTTAGAGAACAAATGTTTTAAAATGTGCATTACATAAGGGGGAAACTTCATCTGCCTTTAATATATAGCAAAGTTTAGGTCATAAGTATTTCCAGGTATGTAATTGGAGGACTCTGAGAACAGTGCATGAGCCACGTCATATTTCAGAGGCTGTTAGCCTCTTGATGAGAGCAGTATAGGACATGTGTCTTAGATTTCTGAGATTATGATTTCATTGCTGCACATGAGTGAAAAGTGATTTCTTTCCTATTCAGCTAATTTCCTCTGTAAATGGGCATCGGCAGAGAGCCTCTTAATAAAGTATGGAACATAAAAATGGAAAACCGACTATTTGTTTCAGCCAAATAGATGAAAAAGAGTGTAGTCACAAGCACTGGCCATGCATCCATCAAAGGGAAATGTCAAAATCAATGTGTGTATCCGTGAAGGATGCTGCAGTCGAAGGCTGGCCTTGCTGCATAAAGCAGGACATATGAAAGGCCAGGACACCATCTGTGCTATGAATTACCTTTCCTTTTCCTATTCACTACCTCCTGCCTTTTTATTTTAATGATAATGAAACTCTGAATTAGGTATTACATGTCAACCTGAAGCATGTCTTGAGTGCCCTTGCATTTATCACCAAATACAGGGTCCATCGCCTCAGCACACATTTACAGGCTGGGCTGCATCCCATCTACAACAATGCACAAGGACAGAGCAGAAAGATTGGAAGTTGACAGTAAGCACACTGATGTAATATATATACTGTGTCATGCTGTCAAGTCACAAAACACTGAAGGGCCCAAACAACACTCTTTTCACTGAAGCAATGCTTTTTTTTTTTTTTTGAGATTTTTCAGAAAGTGATTGATTTTTAGATTGTCTGAAGGTATACTGTTGGTATCACTTCTGGAGAGATGCCAGAAATTGATCCTTCATAAGTATTTTCTCAACCATTTAATTATGATTCTAACATATCACTTATATTAGAATATTGGATTAGTTCTGTCTTAAAATATTGTATAAGTTATGTCACTGAATACAAAGAACCGTAAATCAAAAATAGTCATTAATTACTATAAAAGTATCAGAATGTCCCAAAATAATTGCCAGTGACATTCAGTCTCTTCTTCTGCTTATATATTTATACATTCATCTACTCAAGTATTTAGATCTCAGTAGAGAAACAAAATCTACTTTCCTCCCCATGGTGCTCAATAACTAAGGAAGGTAGTAAATACATTCAAAAATTTACAACGTATAGTTCCTGTAGCATAGTGATATAAAATCATATCTTTGAATAACTGGTCACTGCAGTCAAAAGATTTCCTGTGTCCTGCCTGGCCCACAGTCAGGGCAAATCTCTCTCACCCATGGTCCCACAGTCACTTATAAAACAATCACTCGGAGGCTTAATATTAATTACAAATTGTATGGCTTATGGCTAAGAATTCTTGCTAGCTAGATCTTTCATTTTAAATTAACCCATTTCTATTAATCTATGTATTGCCACGTGGCCATGGTCTGCTGGCATGATGCTCTTTGGTTGGCAGACTGGAACCTCCTCTGCCTTTGTCTTTCTTCTTCCTGTCTCTCTCTTGGATTTCCTACCTGGCTATTACCTGACTCTCCATAATCCAGAGCAGCTTCTCTATTAACCAATCATAGCAACACATATTCACGTCGAACAGAAAGACACCCCACTGCAGGTCACTCATAAATTATTAATCCAGCTTCATAGTTCATATAATGTAAGCATAAATATAATGCGGAGTGGAGAAAGTGTACCTCTGTATCAACAAATGCTGCAAAATGTGAGAGAAAAAGAGGTACACACAATATTCCCTGAAAGACGTACTAGAGAGAGTGCAAAGCAGAAAAGACGGCAAGCAATTCAAACACAGATGCCAACAAAATGATAATAAATGCTGGGGAGAAGGCCAGGACTGCCAGTGATACAGCAAACTGGTACAACCACTGTGCAAGTCAGTGTGGAGGTGCCTCAGGAAGCTAGAAACCGATACAGTACACCACCCAGCTACACCATGCTTGGGAAGATACCCAAAGGACTCTACTGTAGAGACACTTGCTCATCCGTGTTTATTGCTGCTTTATTGACAATAGACAAGTAAAGGAAACAGCCAAGACATACATCAACCTGTGAATTGATAATGAGTATGTGATATATTTACAGAATGAAATGTTATTCAATTATTAAGGAAAACAAAATTATCAAATTCACAAGTAAATGGATGGGGCTGAAAAGAATCATTCTTGAGAAAAGTGGCCCAGACCCAGAAAGACAAACATCATATGTCTTCTCTCGTTTCTGGATGTTAGCTTTGAAGCTTCAGATACATGTGTTTCATTTGGAATACCCATAGAGGTCAGGAAATTAGTGAGAGGCTGGGGATAGGGGGACGTTCAAGGGAGGGGAAGATAGAATTCATTGCCATAAAGGCTTAAAAGGGGAATAACAGGTGGGGTTAAATCGGGGTGGAAGCTGGGAGGACAGGGTAGAGGAAGGAATACAAGAGGGAATAAAGAACACTTAAGAGCTTTTTAAAAAGCCATACGGAAATCTGTCTACTACTGTAGAAGCTTCCATATGTGTGTATGTGTTTCTGGGGCTGTGTGTTTTAAACATATATATATATATATATATATATATATATATATATATATATATATATATATATATATGTTACAAATATGGAGCTACCCTACAGCAGGATAACAATGCTCCTAAAAATATCATAAGCTAACTAATAAAATATTGAGAATTGGTTACTTCTTTAGGACCTTTTAGCCAGTAAGGTCTCATAAATTCATAAATGCCCAAGCGATTGCCATTGATCCTGGCTATCCACTAGAACTTGACAGTAAGACCCAATTGCTTAAGATACCACATACTTGACTAACACAATATGGATATGGAAAGCTGGTACCAACCTGGAAGCTTTGTTCCTACTGGCTAGTTTTCATTGTGCTGGGAGGTGTCATATGCAGTATCTGAGATAGAAAAGTAATTGATGATACTTACCCAATTATGAACCCTGAGAGTTAAAATAACAATTTGCCTGGAAAGACAAGCCCACTGGTACAAGGATGCTATAAACAACATGGGAATGACCAACAACTTTCTGGTTAGATTTTAGTCTCATTCCACAAGATGAAACCCATACCTGGCACTATTGTAGGCCAAGAACTGGTAGCTAGACAAGCCATAAACCATATGGGAGAACTTACTACTATTATTCTGCCATATGTACAAAGTAGTAAACTGGCTCTTAATGAGATATCATTATACTCTTAGAGTAATACATATCTCAACCCTCATCAGAGAAGCTTGTATTTGCAGTAGGTCGTGATTAACACAGAGACCCACAACTGCTCGAGGTACAGCAAATAACAGGCTGCAGAATGCTTAGCTCTAAATGAGGCATCTATATCACAACCCTTCCCAAATCTCAAGGACCATTGTGGAAGAGAGGGCAGAGTGTAAAAGTCAGAAGTGGTAGATGACTATAGGAAAATACTGTCTTCCAGACATAGCAGGGAACATATGAACTCACAGCAATTTTGACAGCATGCACAAAACCTGTGCAAGTTCAAGGTAGATCAAACTCCAACATGAAGAAGGAAGGTAGTCACAAAGTCACATCCTTAGCTAAGCAACTGATAGTTGCCTAAGAGGATTGTCCCTGGTAAGTTGACCATGCTCCAGTAGAAGCCACACATCCAAGAATATATTGGCAGCACAAATTGGACTTGATGGACATATTTGGTGAAAAAAGAAGAAAAAGACACAAAGTTGGGTGAGTAGGGAAGGGGTATAGATCTGAGAGGCAGGGAGTGAGTATGGTCAAAACACGTTGTACAAAACTCTCAAAGAGCTAATAGAAATATTTTTAATCAGAAGAATGTAGCATGAACTCTAATTGGTCTTATAATAAAGTCCCAGAGCAAGTTATCAGAGTAAATGCTGAAAGATCACAGGAAACAAGCCACAGCCACTTCTCACCTCAACAACTCCTCAGCCGAAAGGGGAAAATCCTGTCTCTATGAATTCTCAGACTGAATGCTCCTGGGTCCTCAGCCAAAGGACTGAGTTCCTGTCTCCTCCCAATTTATACACCTTTCTCTGCCCAGCCATATCACTTCCTGTTTCAACCTTCCTAGTGCTGGAATATTAATGGTGTGTGTGCTTCCCAAATACTGGGAACAAAGGCATGAGATCCCAAGTGCTGGATTAAAGGTGTGTTCCACCACTACCACTGTCTGGCCTCTATGTTTAATCTAGTGGCTGGCTTTGTGGATTTGTGTCACAGAAGATGGGGAAACGAGATGTAAAACTCTATCCTCTATGCATGGCTGAGCCAACTTAATCATGGCTTTACAATAGCTACAGCTCTTTGCAATGGGCCCACAAAAGACTGAACCTATCAGTAGTCCATCATAGAGGAGCCCATGGGGTTCTACCCCTCCCTGCTGAACTATTTGATACTGATGGGTTCTGGGGGAGGAGCAGTCATTGTCTTCAGTTGGGTACCAACTAATGATCCAATAATCTTTAATGGATAGTTCCAAGCCCATAGTCGTATAGATGATCTTACTTAAATTCAATGGGTCTGGGGAAAAAAAGAAAACTTTAAAAGGGAATGGTATAATGGGAGGGTTAATGGGGTGGGTGGAAGTCAAGAATGGATGGGGGATTCCAGTAAACAGAATACACTTCATACACACATGAAATTGCCTAAGAACAAATTCAATAAATGTTTAACAACTAATAATCAAAATATCTGCCACTGAAATGCTATGAATTTGATCTTATTTGGAAAGTGGTGCTGATACAGTTCACTAAGGAACCCAGCTAAGATCATCCTGGACTAAGATGGGCACCCAATGCAATGAGAATGGCCTTCCAAAGGGAAGAGAAGGGAGAAAATGCACAAAAAAGACACCAAGAGAAGGTGACTGCCCAGGATAGAGGGAATTATCAACACACCAATGAGTGCCAAGGGTTGTGGACCACCAACAGACACCCAGAGAGGGACAGGGAACCGCCTCTCATCTTCAGAGCCTGCAGAAGGAACTGATACTACCGAAGCTTTGATTTCAGCCCAGTGCCACCCAAGTGATGAAATCATGAATTTCTGTTGTCTTAAATCACCCACTTGAGGCAATTTCCTGTAGCAGCCACATAGCTCAGATGTAGAGGGCTTATTCCAGTGTTGGAATTAGCAGTTCTCAGCTGGGTATTGTAGGCATGTATGCTCCAGATTTGTGGTGTTTTCTTGAATTGAATTTACCTTCCTTGCATGATACGATTCAATGTTTCAACTGGAAATGAAAATTTTTAAATGCCACGATAATTTTAATTCTCATATTTTCCTTAGAAAATGCTGCCTGAAGTCCATTTGGATTTCATCATAGGTCTGGTTGACTTAAGATTCAGTCCCTTAGGGAAGGAAAAACAGAATGGGGAATTAGCTTGAGGGCCCCTGTCAGTGCCTGAGCTAGCCCCAGCAGAGACCCTTTTTATGACAAGGTTGCCCTCAATTTTACTCTTACATTTATGACTCCCATTACCCTTTCCACTTGTGACATTCCTATTTGCCACTAATTGACCAAATTAATCAGTGGGATGGGAAATAATCGCTCACTAGCTGTCAAGCAAACCTCGTCACTTTGTGACTTCCAAGGGCTCAAAGCCATTCAGTTCAATTAGCCTCATTGTTTTACACACAGTGCAGTATGATCACTGGCAAAATTTCTTCATGCTTTGTTTTCTCTTTCTCCCCCATGAGACAATGAGGCATCTTAATAAATATGCCAAAAATAGATCCAGTCCTGACCATGGTGAAACTGCTGCCTTTGAAGGACTCTGTGATCTCAGATTATCCGCTGAAAAATTTCTGTCCTTTCCGAGCCCCCTTGTAATGTCTTCAGGGAAGAAAGAACAGATTTTCTGGTTGTCCTGAAAGATCAGTGGCTAATTACAGCTAATTGCAGTCAACTTTCACCTATCAGTGCTAATGGAAGGCATCCCTGATGCTGGCAATCCCCACCGGGCCACTTTCCATTAGGTTTCAGCAAGTAAAAGCACAAAGGATGTTTATAGCACAAGGTGTTTCCCCTAGTTCTTTGGGAAAGTCCTGAGCAACTCAGGGGTTAGCTTCTAGGCTGTCTAAAGGTAACATGCGTATATTCCTATTACCCCCTTGGTCAGCACATCAGCCTTACCATTGCAAATACACCCAGACTCAAATTAGAACATAATTCACAGACCTTAACAGAGAGAGCTGAGAAATTACTGTTAAATATATATATAAATGTGTGAACAAACAAACTTCCAGGGCACATGTGACCTTAAGCCTGGAATCTGACTTGAGATTGATGGTGATAATTAATAATCAATCATCGGAATAGCAACCAGAGTAAAACTTCCCATTGCTGGACACCTTTTACATACCAGGTACATACTGGAAATAATCTTGCAAGGTACTGTTATCCTCCTTTTATAAACAAGGAACTGAGGCTCATGGAAGTTATGTAAGTGACCTTGTGCTACCCAACAGAAAATGACCAAATAGCTTATTCTATTTTGGCAGCTATACTAAAAATGTTTTGGGGACTCCTTAGCAGATTTATTTCTCACAGTTCTGGAGAGTCCAAGAGTGAGTCACTGGCAAAGTCTGTGTCTGGGAGGGCCTATTTATTCCTTTATTATTTCTTATAGACAGCACTTTCTCATTGCAAGACATATAAATACCTTATACCTATACTTAAAAGGCACTAATTTCTTTTATGAGGGCTCCACCCTCATGATCCAATTATCTTTCTGAATGCACACATTCTAATACCATCACATTAGTGAGTAAATGTCAGCATATGAATTTGGGTACAAGACACTATAAATAATTAGACCATTCTAACACTGAGGTAAGATTCAAATGGGATCTTACTCCAACTGAATGAGATCTTAGTTTCTCACTCAAAACTGTTTTACTTAGTTTCCTTTCATGAAACTGGGCAAAAAAAGACCGAACAATGTTTCCTGATCAGTTTGAACCCCCCATTATAAGTACATGCGCTTGTTGCATGACCAAATGATACTAGACTTACAATAAGACTATATCTCAATAAGCTCATACTAAATTGATGAGGAACTGTGGCTGGCTGATGTTACTCAACATTGAGTCTACAATATCACATACCTACAGCCTGGAAAAATAGAAATTCAAATTTTAAAGTATGATTTGCACCAAGGTAAAATTAAAAATGAATAAGTCAAGCCACGGTCAGTCAAGGACTGTCTATCCTAATTAAATCACATTAGAGAATTAGGTGCTTGGCTAATACAAGCATATTAACATCTCTCTATAGGACATAATTTTTTATGACAGATGGAGCTTGAGGGTTTAGCAACTGAAATTTTAAAAGACTGCAGTGAAAAGTTGTTTTATTTACAAGGAACTGACAGGGATAGATCCTGAAAAGCCCATTAAATTAAGACTCTGCTGGGTTGGGGATTTAGCTCAGTGGTAGAGCGCTTGCCTAGCAAGCACAAGGCTCTGGGTTCGATCTTCAGCTCCAAAAAAAAAGACTCTGCTACATAAATATGTCAAAATCTTCCTCCCACACTAACTTAGACTACTGCCTTGTTAATACCTCAAGGGAAATTCCCACCAAACAAATTCAGTACGTGTGTCCTTGCTTTGAATATAATTTCTTCTTAAAACATACCTTTCTTTTAAAATAAGCTTAAATTGGATATTCTAGGAGAAATGATAAATATTGGAATATCAATAAAAAGTATATTTTTTCAAAGTGAAAATTATGATGTACTATAATTTTTATATTCTATAATAAGATCATTATTCTTTAACAATATTGATTTAACTAATAATTTCATGCTATGATAGTGATAATTAGATTACTACTAGTAAAGTCCACTCCAGTTTACAAATTGATCTAACCAAATACTGTGCTACATGCCAGAATCAAGAAGTGATCATGAGCTGGGCAGTGGTTGTGCACGCCTTTAATCCCAGCACTCGGGAGGCAGAGTCAGGTGAATCTCTGTGAGTTCGAGGCCAGCCTGATCTACAGAGAGAGTTCCAGGAAAGGCACAAAGCTACAAAGGGAAACCCTGTCTCGAAAAACCAAAAAGAAGAAGAAGAAGAAGAAGAAGAAGAAGAAGAAGAAGAAGAAGAAGAAGAAGAAGAAGAAGAAGTGATCAGTAGTGCCCGCCCATCCTCAGATGGAGAAGATACACATATGCACAAATAATTATTTCTAACAATACAGTTGCTGTTAGTAGCCTGACCATTCAAATGTGTCCAGATACGTGAAATCATTTTTTATATCCCTTACTCACTGGAACATCTTATTCTATCATCTATTCTTAACTATTTAATCATCTGGCTTTATGAACTTTCTCCACTCGGTCCAGTCCAGTCCACCCACCCCCACATGTTTTCCTTTGCACAGACTGCTGCCATCTCTTTCTCTCACCTGGGCTTCTGTAGTAATCTACTCCCAATCTCTTTATTAGTTACTGAATGCATTCCCAGATTTTTTTTTTTTCTCACAAAGAATTACTGGGCCAAAGTGAAAACCCACACTGCCTACTAAGTTAACAAATCTATTTTCACTCCAAAATGGGATTTGGAATATAAAAAGTTAAATCCTGGATTTTCATATAGTAAATGCATGACGTTGAGTGCTACGGACTCTCTTGGGTACTAGTTTCGGTCATGTGGCTTGTCATTAGTAATCACTTGGAAATCTTGGGAACAGTGACAAGAATGCAAATGAAACACAGGAGTGTAGAAATCATTCTGTGAGAAACAAGTAATAATCACGGTTTCAAGCTCCTTGGCTTTAACTGTACTGATCATTGTGGCTTTAGCATCATAGAAGTATTGACAGTCGCCTGCCAATGTCAAACTTTCCTGGACCAAAATGGTATTGTGTATTACTGAAATGATAGCCCTTTGGGGGCAATGATCAGCAGAAAACTACTCACCTGACATCACAGTCTTCCTAAGGCAAATGGCATGCACTGAACAAATTGCTTGGAAATACAAAGGCTCTGCTTTCTTGTCCCACAGCACAGTAACTCTGCTGGGCAACACTTGAGAAGTCCATATCATATGTTTGAAGCTTTGTTACAGTTCAAAATTTTTCTCTACTGAAGGAACATTGATTTCCTTCTACTTAACAGTGTAAGTACTTACAAAATGCTTGCAACCCAGTCTGCCTCAGAATCTTCTACAGACAACTGAATACATGATGCTTGTGTTTGGACCTGGCTCATTCACTATTTGCCTAACAATGAATTTCTGTCTCTGATGGTAAATGAGTAGCAAGTGATGGCCTGATTCTTAATCTGCTACTAAATTGGGATAACATGCTAGAGAAAAGGATGTGAAGATGGTTCCCAGAAAATCTTCATCTCATGTGCTAAACTGGACCCTCTAGAACAGCAGTTCTCAACCTGTGAGTTGCAACCCGTTGGGGAAGAGGACAATGACAAATGTTGTCGAATATTTAAGATGTGTTACATTCATTTATACTGTTGAATATTTGCTTAATGATGCAAAGATGTGTTGCATTCTTTTATGTTGCATTTTTGAACTCTGTAAAGCTGTTACTTTGCATGTCTAAAACACCTGATTGGTCTAATAAAGAACTGAACAGCTAATAACGTGGCAGAAGAAAGGACAAGCAGAGCTAGTAGGTATAGAGAATAAATAGGAAGAAAAATTTAGGGTCCATAAAAGGAGAGGAGAGGGAAGAGAGAGAAAAAGAGAAGGAGGAGAGGACACCGGGGCCAGCCACCCAGCCACATGA
Organism: Onychomys torridus; assembly: GCF_903995425.1. NCBI lineage: Eukaryota > Metazoa > Chordata > Mammalia > Rodentia > Cricetidae > Onychomys > Onychomys torridus. The sequence continues at coordinate 56,108,856 of NC_050453.1, forward strand.
CCAGCCACAGTTAGTAAGAAGGGAAGAAAGACATATAGAATAAAGAAAGGTAGAAAGCCCAGAGGCAAAATGTAGAAGAAGAGAAACAGGTTAAGATAAGATAGAAAAGCTGGCTAGAAACAAGCCAAGATAAGGCCAGGCATTCATAAGTAAGAATAAGCCTCCCTATATTTATTTGGGAGCTGGGTGGAGGGCCTCCAAAGAGTGAAAAAAACAACTACAGTCTAATGACCCCTTCATGGGAGGGGGGTCACATATCATATATCTACATTCTGCTTCATAATAGTAGCAAAATTATAGTTATGAAGTAGCAACAAAAATAATTTTATGGTTGAGGATCGCCACAGCATGAGGAACTGTATTAAAATGTCACAGCATTAGCAAGGTTGAGAACCACTGCTCTAGCACTTAATGGATAACTGTTGACCAGGACATGGCTAGCTTTTTTCTTACAGAAGATGATAGACCTTTTCTAGCTTTGTGAGCATAGAGGTAGTAATGAAGATGTGTATTTCTATTACTAATTATGTGTACTAGGCCGACACAAACTGGATTCCATTAGAATCCACAGTTATAAAGTTGGGGGTAGAGACGTGTAGGAGGATCTGAGAGATGAAGGAGAGGTTAGAACATGATGATAATTTATTGTATGACACTCTAGAAAAATAATAAAAACACTTTTAAAATCTTCTGTTATCTTTACTCATTGAAACCTTCATTGCCTTCTATTTTGATTTTTATTGAATCCTCTCTGTTTATTTTGTGTATAATTTGCACTTATTTTTTAATTTTTAAAAATAAGATCTTAAGTTATTAATTTGACCTATTTTCTTTTCTGAAAGGCATTCAATAATATAATTTCTCACTTAGTACTTCTTTAGTGGGTCCCATGAATTTGGCTACCTTGTGTTTTTACTTTCATTTTCTCATAAATTTCTTTTTTCTGAGGAAGTATATTTTTCATATTTGTTAAAAATTATAAACGCATTGACCACAAAGATCAACCAACCCAAGCAACCATGATGGTAACTGTGTAAAGCTAAAAATAAAAAGCAAGTAGACCAAAGTCAGTTTAAATCAAATCTCCTAAATTGCCCTGTGATGAAAAAGAAAGCATTAAAAAGTATCCAGAAGAATAGCCTAATTATATAAAAATTAAAGGATGGACGATTGTAGGTTTCACATCAAAAATAGCCACATAAAGTGCTTAGGTAATATTTTAAAGGTATTGAAGAAAATAATTGCCAATCTAGAATTCTACATTCAGAAACAAAAACTTAAAATCAAAGTGAAAAATTCAAAGTATGAAAGATTGTGTCATAAGCAGAACCAAAATGCAAAAAAGTTAGAGCATTTTTTGGATTTCTTCTTTTTACTCCTATCTCTACAGGGAGAGTTAATGCAGCCCTCTGTAAATGCCACTTGACTTTTAGAAATCTATATTATCCAAAACAGTATGATTTTGATAAGACAAACAGCTCTGTCTTTGGAATAGAACATAGAATTCAGACAATATATTGACAAATGTGGTCATTTAATTTTCTCAGAAGCTTCAAGGCAAAATGAAGAGGACCTGAGAACTGTCCAATAGATGATATTGGAACAATTGGTCATCCAGTTGTTAATCAACCTATATTAATGGCTTATGCAAAAATTAACTACAAATTTATTACAGGTATTTATATAAAACTATAATTACAAATGGTTTATGCGAAAATGTGAGTTAAAATGATTTTGCCCTTGAATTATACGAAGAGTTCTTAGCATGAAAATTATGAACTAACTTGAAAATCACCCAAACCTAAAACCTTTGCCTTTTAAAAATACATGAAAAGTGGGAAAAACACACACATACAAACATAGTAAAAAGCAACACACATAACAAGAGAATTTTGTCTCAAAAACAAAGAACTACAAGAATGAAAACCCAATTTTTAAAAAGGATGAAGGATCTAAAATGGACAATTCACAGCAGAAGACATAGACATATGGAGATGAAACCTACAAAATATTTAAGGATAGAACAATGCTCATTCTCTACAAATCCTTTTAGAAATCTGAAGAGTGAGAAGTATTCCCCATTCAGTTAAAAGTACAGCATTACCCTGCAATGAAACAGTAAGGAGGTCCTGAGAAATGACAAGCAATGAATCTAGAAGTGTGAATTTCATGACATATAAAAAGGAAAATCAGTTATGACCAAATGAGATTTATTCTAGGAATTCAAGGTGAGTTTAATATATGAAAATCAAGCAGTGATGCCGCGTAGAGCAGCTCAAAGTTACAAGCCTGTCACTGAGGAGGGTGACGTAAGGTGACCATGATATTGAGGCCAGCATGGGCTAGATGGAAAACTTCTGACACAAAACCTCAACCAGTGTAAGAAAGTGATAAACTGGAAAAGTGTGTGTGTGTGTGTGTGTGTGTGTGTGTGTGTGTGTGTGTGTGTGTCTGTCGGTCTGTCTGTCTGTCTGTGTGTCTGTTTGTATGCATGTGTGTATGTTTGTGTGTGTATGTGTGTGTGTATGTGAGCACACACACACGTGTGTGTGTGTGTGTGTGTGATCATCTGAATAAAAACAGAAAAGCATTTAGTAAAGTCTTTTTTGCTGTTTTGAGTGTTTGGGTTTTTTTTTCAAAACTATTGCTTATTTAAAATTTGGAAAGTAATGGTGTGTTCTGTTTTTCTAAAGGAAAAAAAACCTCTTCATTCTCCTGGACAGACAATGATCAAATTAAATATGGATTTGTAAATACACAAGTTAAAATCACAAAGAGAAAAAAACATCAGCAAGTAACCTCTGACTTAGCAGTACACATAAAATATTGCAGTGGCTATGACATTATTAGTAGAAATAAGACTAAAACCTGAGTATCAAATTTATGGGTTCTATGGATTCTAGTACAGTGAAGCCAAGCCAAGATATACTATAATTTTGTAAGAATTCAGGTTAACACCTGACAACATACAGCTTTTCTCATATGAGAATAAGAGAATACAATGTTAATAGCCAACTGAAAGCCATACCAGTCTTATTTACCAATGCAAAGGTGTTCAGAGGAATCATATTAAAAAAGATGAAGTGAAAAACCCTCACAGCTCACAACCTTACCATGAGAATAGATGAAATTCATTTCTTCCCAGGTGGGATAGCAGAAATGAGAGTCTATTGAAAAGAGAAAATATATAATTGTCCTTTATGTCACTACCCTACAGTTCCATTTACCCATACTATTTCCCATAGAAATCAGATGCAGTAATCAAAAAGGTTAAAATAAATGACTTAAAGACTAACTCTAGACTTATTCTAGCCCAAACAAATAGTAGCTCTAATTACAGCAGCTGTAATTAGATACAGCAGTGATGAACATGGTTCATATCATATATATATAACTCAAAGTATTTATAGAACCATTAATTTGAGGGAGACTCAAAAGCGGTTCACACTTAAATGGAAAGACACCAGAACTACCATTTTCCTGCTGGGCTGTGCCATTCTACCCTCCTCTGTCATTAGCAAATGTTTCAGAAATCTGAACCACCTGAATTCCTGCAGAATATTTCTGTAACCTCTTATAAAATCTATGTCTGGTTGATTGAACAATGTAGTCTATACATTGTAATCTATACAAAGTATACATACCGAGTTAGAAAATGTGGCAGTTTGAATGTAATTGCCTCTCAGAAGCTCATAGGGAGTGGCACTATTAGGAGGTGTGGCTTTGTTAGAGTAGGTATGACCTTGCTGGAGGAAATCTATCACTGTGGAGGTGGGCTTTAAGGTTTCCTATGCTCAAGATACTACCCAGTGTCTGAGTTTACTTCCTGTTGCCTTTTGAACAAGATGTAGCCAGCATCATGTCTGTCGGCACACCACCATGCTCCATGATGATGGACTGAACCTCTGAACTGTAAGCAAACCACCATAATTAAATGTTTTCATTTATAACAGTTGCTGTGATCATGGTGTCTCTTCACAGCAATAGAAACCCTAACTAAAACAGAAAGTCTCCTATATGCTACTGTTCCCAACAGGAATATGTGAGTTATAAAATCAAGAGTTGGAACTCAGAGTGATTTCACGTCACCTTCCTTGGGAAGAGTCACTGATGGACCCCAAAGCTCTAGGCTAGAAGTCTTGATCTTCAGTGAAACACACCTTCTATGGAATGTTCCAAGTCTCACACTGAGCTACAAAGTGTAACTTCTCCTCGGGAACTCTTGACTTATTCCAGGGAAGAGAGTAGTAATCATGGCAGGGTATTCAACACTGCTCATCAAAATGTGTGTCTGTTTTACTCACTACAGAACTCAAGTGAGGACTGCAGGCAGAAGCAGGTGATTGACTCAGATACACTGGAGGTTATAGCTCCTTGCCCAATAGGTTACTGTAAAGGGAACTGCAATTTCAAACAGGTGAACTATAAATCATTATAGCTAAGACCAACCACATCTTCATTGATGAGAGTAGAAACCATGGACTTTTGGGTGCGAGTTAGGTTTTGGGAATTGCTCAGAAGCTCCTCTGAGGTCCAATTACTGAACTGGTCATCACTGGTTACCTCATATAATCCATTTTTAATTACACATCACAACTCAATTAAGAAACAGTTCATTGTTTTTGCATAGAATAACAGAGTGTTGTTCAAAATGACTTTATTTTCCATTTCCCGTGGCACCCACTTATGAAGCTTTTACACCATTGAGTTTGCTGAAAATGCTGAAAAACTGTTGTAGTCCACATTGAACTCTTGCCATGTTTCATGTGGTAATAAGAAGACTGCCTTCATTGATTGCTCTAGATTGGTCAGTGTCAACTTCTGATGGCTGGGCACTCACCCCTCTTCTTCAAGGTTCTCGTCATCTTTGCAAAATTTCTTGAACCACCAGCAACCACATTGTCCTTTCGCTAGCAGACCCTGTGCTGAATGCACTGTCAATTGGCATTGTCTATACTGACTGACTACCCATTTTGAACCTAAACAAGAAAATTACTCCAATTTGTCTTTTGTCTAACATCCATGTCCATAACATAAAAAAACATAAACCGTCAGCAGTAAGTCACTAACAGTGGACGATCATAAAGTGGACAATGAGCATTAAACACATGTAATGAAAGCATATTTATTACAAGTGTATTGCAATACCAAAGGGCAAGTTTCTCAATACAAAATCTGAAGTTATTTTCGCACCAACCTAACACTAATGAGAATGTGCAGCAGCCTTGTTCTAAGGAAAGTTATTATGACCTGGAGTTCAAAACATCAGAAAAGAGGACTTGGACCACATCATCAACTGAACTGTCAATACCTGTGCAGCTCCACCCAGCTGCTGAGTCTAGGGAACAGTGGGCAAGAATGAGAACCAATCTCATTTGAGACCAACTGCAGCAACAGGCCTGTGTATCCTCATACCTAACCTGCCTCTTCCTTGAAAGGCATAATGGAGGAATTGCATCCTAAACATGAGTATGACTCTCAACAATATAGTGAGAGGGGTTTGTCAAGATTGCCCCGCAGTTGCTACTTACATATTCCTTCAGGAGAGGGTCTGCAAAGAGGAGAATGGCCAAGGAGTTCTGATCTCCAGCTCTCTCCCAGCTTTTCCCAGAATGATGAAATGCAGTGGGTACTGAGCTGGAAGAATTACTGGAACCTGACCATTTCTGTCCTTAAGTAGGACTATTCTATTTGTACTTTTCTTCTGGACCTCCCGCTGTGTCTGGACAAGAAATCCCCAGAAGCTTACTGTGAGTAAGGCTCCTCCTGCCCCGTGTCCCTTCTTGCCTTTCTCTACAGCATACTGAGCAGCTTTGGCCTTCACAGTGCTGGATAATGTTTAGGGATGAACAACTAGTCACAAAGAGACAGAATGGAAATAAAAACTCATCAAGAGTGGACACAGACAGAAACACTGGGAATAGAATTCAGAAGATCACTGATTCAAAAGACACTTGGCAACACTTCCTAAAGGTACCCTGGAGTTTCCCAAATGAACAGGGTGGGAGATACTGTGGGTCCTGACCCTCTTGGATGCAAATCTTCAGAACACTCGTGTCTAACCATGACATTCCTCTTGTTGGCAACATACTCAGTTCTGGCTGTATTGGAGTGGAGGCCATTGCTGCATGCTGGAAATAACCCAAACCAGATGAGGCCAGTCACAGTAACTCCCCGGCTCTGGGCTTCATTTGGGTTAGTGATAAGCAGTCTTCTATCTCCAGGCAGGTTGTGGCAGTATTTCAAGTGTACAAAGACAGAAACATGAAAGAAGCACACCTTAGGAATGTGCTTCTCCTGACGTCTCATTGTTCTCTGAGCTTGCTAAATTCTTACACTGATTTCTATCAGCTTGACCTTAGATTTGAAGAACTGTATCCCAGAATTTCTCCTTGTTTTTAGCACTATTGGACTCAGTGACTCTCTGCCTTCCACTGGATTTTGCTATATAGACTGTATATTTGGGCCTTTATTGTATCCCAGTTATTTCTATGCCCATCTTTACACTGAATATATATTATCCACTATTAACCCAAGAAAACACAATATTCATCTTCATACTTATAGAAAAAAATTCACCTGGTAGTAAAAAAAATCATTGCAGTAATATTTATAATTTTTAGATCTATCATCCAGAAGTCATAGGATTTTCATTCATGTTTCAGAATTGTAAAGAATTAAATGCCTGAGTATGTGTTGAAGTCTTCCAAACCAACAATGACTTGAGATCAGTTATTATGAAGCCATCAGGAGTTAATGTCATTTCAATTAGACACCAGAACTGACATTCCCAGGCCTATAGCTCAAATGGTAGGTTTGAGTTTGGTTTTTTGTTTTGTTTTGTTTTGGTGGGTTTTTTGTTTTGTTTTGTTTTGTTTTGTTTTGCTTTGCTTTGTTTTGTTTTGTTTGGTGGGGGGGTGGGGGTGAGACAGGGTTTCTCTGTGTAACCCTGGCTATCCTGGAAGTCACTTTGTAGACCAGGCTGGCCTCAAACTCAGAGAGATCCATTGCCTCTGCCTCCAGAGTGCTGGGATTAAATTCATGTGCCACCACCACTCAGCCAGGTTTGGGTCTTAATCTATCACTTTTTAATAAATTCTCAGAACCACATTAACCAAAAAAGAAGAAGAATGCCAGAATGTGGAAACTTTTTCCCACAAATTATCCATCCTCCTTCCCCATGCAAGGTCCCTCTGAAGACTCCACAAGATATGGAGCTAGGGACGTGAAACCCTTCCATAGAAGCTCTGTGCAGAGGCCAAGAGCTGGGGATGGAGGTTGGAACAGCTTTCAGGCCTAGCTCACCCCCCTCCCACCGTAGGAGGTAAACAGTACAGGAGCATCTGTGACTAAGAGAGAGAACCAAAGAAAAGAAACAGCGGGTTTAAAAGACCACGCTAGAAGAGGACCCAGAAAATCTTACAGGACAATAAATTACAGCCCACAGCCCGATCCAGATGTCGGTTCATGGTACTGCAGTAGCCACAGCATGGGGAGGTTAGTGAACCACATTTACCATGTGTGCGCTGCTCTGTATTTAATGTTTAAGCTCTTTAATTCTTTGTGTCTATGAAAAGCCTCAGTCAGAAAATCCAGATGGACTATATTAATCAGAGCACATAATTTTAGTGGTAGACATGCTTATTCCCAAAGCCTGGATGTATTCCTAGAGCTTTGCAGACCTTCGTTGTCTTGAGGGAAAAAATACGCTTGGCTCGGCAGCATTTGTTAATTTATGTAAGAAGGAAAATGAATCACATATAAACATATGGAAATATCCAAATGCCAATTTTTTTTTTTTTAGGTTAGCTCCCTGAGTCCTCATTTTCCTTTTAGCCTGGGATTGGTGGTATCGACTTTTAACGGTAAACAGACTCCTTGCTTGCAGTGTGTGTGTGTGTGTGTGTGTGTGTGTGTGTGTGTGTGTGTGTTTCAGACTAAGCAAAATTAGTGTTTTCTTTGGACATAAAATTGACAAAGAACAGGAAATCCTTACTTTAAGATATTACAGTTAAGGGTCATGAACATTCGAGCAGGGGTTACTGCCATCCAGAGGCAGAAAGCCATGGACTGCCATATCCGATTACAGCTCCACCATGAAGGAAGGAAGCCAAGAAAAATGTGTAGGTTGTTGCAGGTTTTTTTTTTTTTTCATTAAATCATTTTTTAAAGCTGGAAAATACCAAGATTTGACTATCACTGGGTCTCTGGTCCTCCTGTGACCATGAATAACAGACTCTCCAACACTCTCCAGAGCTGATCACAGTAAGAACAAGAACAAACAGCAGCCTTTGGATCTCTACCTGGCCATCCACAAAAACTACCCCAAGTGCTAAAGTCTGTAACACCTTCACAGTGAGCACTGCACATGTCTTTGAACACGTGCTTCTCTAGTTTTAAAGCTATGATGCTGTAGCCAATTATCCTTCAGCACAGAGAGAATGTTGTATTTCTTGGCTGTCAATTGTCTGTTTAGAAGTAAAGACATCCATCCTGTATAATAATGTCCAGCATTTGGACAAGAGCACATATGCACATGAATTAGCAGCATTAACATATGAAATCCTGAGTTTTGGCATACCTGAGCACAGTGCAGTTACTGTAAAGAGCTCTTGGCCACACAAAGTTGGGTGCTGAGAAAAGCAGGTTCATCTAAGGATCTGCCATTGGACGGTAACCTGCTTAAGAGCAATTTCATCCTAAAGACAAATGTCTGGAGATACTTATATATCCTAGGGTTGTTGACACATTGGTAGAAATTCCAGTTCAAAAACTACGTCAGCTTAAGTTTTTAACAACAGGCACAAGTAGTTATATTTTCCATTTATGAGTATTCTGTACACTTATGATAGATGTAACTGTTTTGGAATAGGTTTTAAAACTTGGAAACACACACACACACACACACACACACACACACACACACACACACACCATGTGAAATATAAACCAAGTAAAAATACAATGTCTCTGTGGGCAAATCCTATTTCAATTTTCTAGTCAAATCCTGTCCACATGAAAGAAAACATTTTGAGTCAAAGTAATTTATAATTGCAGAAGAAAAATAGTATTAACTAGTTTCACTCTACCAAAAGTATTTAATGCAGTGCTAGAATATTTTGGGGAAGGCACTCTCAAACATTCAAAAGGAGAAATGGGAAAGGCTACACCCATTAGTAATAGAAACAGTTGTGACTTACAAAGCACAGACATGAATAAAAGAAGCTTATGCTTCTCTGGGTTCCCTCCCTGTCTTAACACTGGTCCCTTCTGGAGGGAGCTTTCTACTAGATTTCTTCCATGTTTAGGACTACCAGTGCCCTCTGCTGGTTTTCTGCTTGAAGTGAGAGGAAAGAGAGAGAAAGAGGAAGAGAGAGATTGACACACAGACAGACAGAAACAGAGAGACACAGGGTGAGGAGAAAGACAGACGGACAATCACCACGATGGTCATTGCACAACACTGTACACACACAGGACAGGGAGGTGAAATACTGTACTTTTTTTTTAAATTCATTTTTAGATTTTCAATTATTACTCTTTTGGAGCAAAGAAGAATCAAAAATCAATTCTCCTAAAAACCTACTATAGATAAATGATTTAAATGTAGTGTAGGCTCAGAAAAACATGTTTAAAATCTATAAAGAATGTTCATCACCCACTGAAAGTGTCTTAGCTCCGTTGTTATCTTCAATATCAAAAGATCGGTTCCTTGGACAGACATTTCCCTTTAGCACATCCCATTCCTCAGTTCCAGAGCCTGTGTCTCATTCACGCTCACTTCTAAACTTAACCCAGAGTGTTTTCCCTGAGTAAAATCACCTGACAGAGTTACTTCCTAATTCTTCTCCTTAGTATCAGTTCTTGGAGTGAGATGATTCGTATTCACAGCCTTTATCATTAATGGAACACTACAGAATTCCAAATGTTACCTAACAACAGTAACTAGGTTGCAAGAGATGCAAGTGGGTTTAAGTAGAGACCAGAGGAACAAGGTTCCTTCCCCAACAGAATTGTGGATTCACAATTTTAAAAAAAAATTTAAAATTTAAAGTCACATTACTTCCTTGTCCTTCTTAAGGGCCATGTGTGTGTGGGCACAAACAGTTCTTTGTGATGTGTACACTTTGTGTTGTAAATATTCTTTCTTTTGTCCATGTGTGAATGGAACATATGTATGTCTACCAAGCCTTTAACTAATTCACCTTTGTCTTTGATGTTATTAACACTCCCTAGTGCTTAAAACTCAAAACATAGTGTGGCAATTATTATCTATACACTTCTTTCTTTTTTCCAATGTATTTTTATTGATTCTTTGGGAATTTCATATCACACACACACACACACACACACACACCCATCACATTTTCCTCCCAATCCTTTTCCTGTCCACTTCCCCCTGCCCTCATGACTTCCCCACAATAAAAATTTTTTAAAGTCCCATTTGTATTTATATACTCACTGAAATGTGTTCAAACTCTCAATGGTCTGCCCCTTAAATAGAACTGAGTCCTTCCCCTCTACACCCCTGCTGGAAACCATCTATTATGGAGAGTGACACTTCAGCATCTTATCACAGTTTTTAAGAGTTCTCTTCCATGGCTTTCTGTTTAGGCTGTTACTTTTGTGGATGAAAGTGGAAATAGGGATTATGGTCCTCAGGAGCATGATGTCAGAACAGACCATGAACAGGGCTCCCATTTGCAGTATGGCCATGGAGCCAGACAAAGCCCTTGAATGCAGCATGGCCCGTGGACATCAACACAGACCCTGACTGTAGTTAAGACCATGATGGACCTAGACATGGCCCTCAATGGCAGAATGGACCCAGATCACCATGGCCTCAGGTACAGGCCACTCAGATCAGTATGGCCCATGTTGACAGCATGGCCCATGACCATCTGTTATAGAATATTACTTTAAGGTGTGTTACTTTTGTTTATGTTGTGCTGTGGATATCACTCTGTGTAAATAAAGTTCTGATTGGCCAGTGGCCAGGCAGGAAGTATAGGCGGGACAAGAGAGAAGTGAATTCAGGGAAGTAGAAGGCTGGGGAGACACTGCCAGCTGCTGCCATGGAAAGCAACATGTAAAGACACTGGTAAGCCACAAGCCATGTGGCAAAGTATAGACTAACAGAAATGGGTTAATTTAAGATAGAAGAAGTAGATAACAAGAAGCCTGCCACAGCCATACAGTTTGTAAGCAATATAAGTTTTTGTGTGCTTTCTTGGTTGGGTCTGAGCGACTGTGGGACTGGCAGGTAAGAGAGATTTGTCCTGACTGGGCCAGGCAGGAAAACTCTAACTACAAATGGCGTCCAACGTGTTGGCAAGAGTTTCCACCTAAAGCCTGAGAAAAAAGATTCTAAACAGAGCTAAAAACAGCTTCCTAGTTATCTCTCTCAAGTTAGTGGCAGCCTGCCGGTTTGAGCTACTATGGCGGGTTCCTGGTGTGTGTGTCTGACCTGCAGTGTGGTGGGAATAAAGAATCTACAAGCGGTGCTTTACTCTGCTGTGTGGTAGATTTAGCCTTTGCTAGTTAAAAACAACAACAACAAAAGGTTTCTGGGCTATGAACTGCTTTGATAGAACTGCTTCTGATAGTTGATGGTACACATGGCTCCAGACTCAGAGCTGGCGGTAAACTGTACCACCGCCATGTTGGGAAGCTGAGGTGGGCGGAGCCAGCAGCCACAGCGGCTTTTCAGTCTTACAAAGATGGATATTACACGGAGAATCTGGTTTGTCTTGTCTTTGGGATTTTTAACTGCAGAAAAAGATTTGATCATAAAAGCTGTTGAGTTAAACAAATATGTAAATTTTAAAGGTACCTTAACTTCAAAATTTGGATATAAGCATATGTTGCTTTGGAAAAGAGTCTCTGCTTTTGTTTCCACAGAAAGCCAGAGGCTGTGGATTTGTTCTAGATTAAGATACATCAAGTTTGATCAGCCAAGACCACCTGAAAGGTCTGCGATGACACCATGGCCCAGATGATCCAACATCCACAATGGTTTCAAGGCAACTGCCTCAGAGGTTTACCCTCACGGACTACTCCATAATCCTAAAATTTTCTTTATGTCCCCATAAGATACAGCGCCCCCCTCCAGCAGGAAGTAGTAAGAGAAACTACGCCCAAATTCCCAGCTGGCTTTGGAGATAAAATTGGCTTACTCCTTCTCTAAACCCAGACATATTGCTAAAAAAAAGGTTAAGAGATTCTTGTGTCCCAAATCAGAAGAGCCCTCTGGTGTGGGACAGAGAGAAACCAATATTTTTCTTTAAAGCAGGTTGATTATAAATGAGATCTCTTTCTAAAGAAGAAAGGGTGATATGATATAATAGGATGAAAGGGTAGATTAGGGAACTTACTTCTAAAGAGCAACAACTTGTTTAAAATGTTTTACATTGGTTTAGATTTTAGTCTATTGATACAAACTTAGTTAATTCTGTTATATTGTGTGTATATTTCTACTCTTGTTTAAGGTATTATGTTCATATAGCTCATTTAAAATTGTAATGGATAATTAAAAATAGATTAATAACTGGTCATCTATGATAATCATACTCATAGCCATGTTAGTTAAGTCTTCTAGGTATACACAGAGATATTTCAGATAGACAGGCAATCTTCAAACACTTCAAAGGTCTACCGAATATGGCATTTAAAATATTTTTAAAATTTAGACTTTCTGGACAGTGAAACATGTCTGCTCCTGGCAACACCGATTTACTTCAGAGAGGAGAATGGGCATTGAAGACACTTCATATCTTATCTTCACCTTGGCAAAAATAGCCATTTGGGCAAGAAACTGTTCTTGCCTGGACTGCTTGATCAACTGGACATGCAGGACCCATAGAAAGGTGACCACTAAACTTTGTTTGACAAAATGGTCCTTCAGGTTCCTGCTTCACAGAGGAAACTTCCAGACATTCTACAGAACACTGAGAGAAGTGACTAAGAGACTCTAGTCCTGTGTGCTGAAAACAGATGCCCCAACTTTACAAAGGAACATTAGGTGACTGTCCAGGCTGCCAGCTGTCTCTGTCTACTCTTGCAAGACTCCTGAAAAATGTTTACATCCTTCTCCCGGTTCTCAGGTAATATTATATCCTTCTGAGGTCTTTGATGTGGTTGAAGACTAGATAGTTATAATTTCCTCAGTTATGATACAAGATAAGTTAGATATAAAACCTTAGACTCACAAATACAAGATAGATAGGATATCTTCTTTAATATTGTAACTGTAATTCTTGCTAGATAATTGTTTTGTTATATGTAATTGTACTATGTTAAAGTTAAAACCTTCCTTTAAAAAAAAAAGAAAAGGGGAAGTGCTGTGGATATCGCTCTGTGTAAATAAAGTTCTGATTGGCCAGTGGCCAGGCAGGAAGTATAGGCGGGACAAGAGAGAAGAGAATTCTGGGAAGTAGAAGGTTGGAGGGAGACATAATTTTGACATGGTTCATTCTAAAAAAAATATAGGATCATAACTGCTAGATGCTGTGGATATCACTCTGTGTAAATAAAGTTCTGATTGGCCAGTGGCCAGGCAGGAAGTATAGGCGGGACAAGAGAGTAGAGAATTCTGGGAAGTAGAAGACTGGAGAGAGACACGGCCAGCCGCTGCCATGAAAAGCAACATGTAAAGACACTGGTAAACCACAAGCCATGTGGCAAAGTATAGACTAACAGAAATGGGTTAATTTAAGATAGAAAAGGTAGATAACAAGCAGCCTGCCACGGCCACACAGTTTGTAAGCAATATAAGTTTTTGTGTGCTTTCTTGGTTGGGTCTGAGCAACTGTGGGACTGGTGGGTAAGGGAGATTTGTCCTGACTGGGCCAGGCAGGAAAACTCTAGCTACAATGTTGCATTTGTTTAACTCTGTGAAGCTGTGTTACTGTGCCTGTCTAAAATACTTGATGGTCTAATAAAGAGCTGAATGACCAATAGCAAGGCAGGAGAGAGAAATAGGCAGGGCTGGTAGGCAGAGAAGATAAATGGAAGGAGAAATTTAGGATAGAGGGAGAAAAGGAAAAGAGGAGGAAATCAGGAGCCAGCCATCCCACCACACAGCCAGCCATGGAGTAAGAGTGAAAGTAAGATATACAGAAATAAGAAAAGGAAAAAGCCCAAAGACAAAAGGTAGACAGGATAATTAAAGGAAAACTGGCTAGAAACAAGCCAAGCTAAGGCCAGGCATTTATAATTAAGAATAAGCCTCTGTGTGTGACTTTTTTGGGAACTGGGTGGCACCCCCCTAAAAGAGCAAAAGCAAACAACAACAGATGTCACCATGGCCTAAGGTGGTAGCAAAGATCACAGACATAAACATGGCCCTCAGTGGTAACACAGGTCACAGACATCAACACAGGCCCCAGCTGTAGTATGACCAAAGACCCAGACGTGGCCCTCAGCAGCAGCACAGGCCTGGACATCACTATGTGGACCACTTCTTAGAGTAGAATTTGAATCACATTTATAGCAGACAAGACTTTTCAAGTGCACAATAATAATTAAGGAATAAGAAGACATTAATTTGAGGAGTTGGAGGGACACAGAAAGAGTTTGAGAGAGATGGAGAGGGGAATGGTAGAGATACAGTACTCATGGATGAAATTCTCCACCACTGTGTCATTTATTTACATTTACTTACTCCACCCAAAAAAGGTTGCATACACATTCTTTGCAAGCTCATATAGTGTAATACCAAGACAGGCTACGCTCTTTGCCCTTAAACACACACACACAAACAAACAAATAAATAAATATTATTTAAAAATGAATATTCTCATATCATCCTAGACCTAAACTAGAAATTAAAAACAGAAAGTTAGGGGAAACATCCAAATGTTTGTGGAGCAAACAACATATTTTCAATGTGTACCAGTAAAGAAGCCACAAAAGAGACAAAAGGATATCTTAAACTAAAGAAAATTACAGCTTAATAAAACATGTTGTAAGCAGTAAAAAACTGCTTGGTGGGGAATGTAAAATCATGTCAAAACTAATTGTGTACTCAAGTGAGCATAGTAGCCCATGAAAGCCAAAGGCATTGAATATCCCTGGAGCTATAGTAACAGATGGTTGTCACCTGCCTGACAGGGATGCTGGGAACCAAATCTTTTTTGTTTGATTGCTTTATTTTTTTGTTTTTCAAGACAGAGTCTCTTTATATAGTCCTGGCTATCCTGGAACTCACTCTGCAGACCAGGCTGGCCTCGAACTCACAGAGATCCTCCTGCCTCTGCCTCCTGAGTGCTGGGATTAAAGGCGTGTGCTGGATCACTCAACTTCTTGAAAGCTCAAGTTCATACAAAAATTTACATACAAATTGTTGTAGTGCTTTTAGACATGGAAATTATACTTTAATATATTTAGTTGTTTAAATCCAATATATAAAAAAATCAATTTTATTGTTACAATAGTCCAAATTGTCTTCATAATAGACCTTAAATAAGTAATGAGACATATTATGTTCAAGAAATAAAACATTCTTTATTATTAAGCTTCCCACAAACTATCCATAGTTCAAACAAATACAATATGTTAATGCATAAATAAACTAAATAATATAGGATAGTCATTAATGTAAATATACAATACAAATAACACATATAAAATTGCTGTATAAAGGAAAGCTTCAAACATGGTTTGGTAAAATTTTATAGAATGATTTTTAAAATATACACATGATAATAAAGACCACAGTGATGGCATTTTGTGTTAGGAAATTAGTTATTCCTGTGGTAAAACTTTATTATAAAATTAGAACAATCAAGTAATGGCACATGAGTGATCAAGTAAACCAACAGGAGAGAAAGCCCAAACATAAGTACATTTGTGTGTAAATGGTCCACAATAGCTTAGCCCTGCAAACTTGTGCAAAAAAAGAGTAAGGCAGTCAGGTGACACTCAAGGACAACCAGACCTGCATTAAAAGTTAGGTCTCAGCTCTCCAAGAGTCTCAGAGATCAATTCCAAAGGTGATAAATCACTAGGCGTGAGAAGCAAAAAATAAACTTAAAAGCAGTAGATAAGATGTCTTTGTGATCCTAGCATCTAACAAGGAACTTTCTAAACACAAGGATTTTGATCTGTAGAGAAGACTGATTTTCCTATATTCAAAGAAAATGTCTATTCACCAAGAAATACAGAACTCAAATTCCAGAAATAAGCAATAGTCTCAGAGAAGATGTTTTCAACATATATCATGTAACAACAAAATGGGACACGAGGCTCATGAGTTGTGCTCTCTGTTCCCCACATGGTGGCATTATTCTGTAGGAGGGAGGAGAGTTAGTGGGGTGGGGCCTATCTAAATGAAACTGGTGGCTGAAGATACACTTCAAAGCAGTAACTCCTTACTGACCCAATCTTTTGTCTCTGCTGGCTCCAACATGAGGTAAGGGGCGTCCTCTGTCACACCTTCCCGCTGCCATGATGTTCTGCTTAAACACGTGGGTCAAGCAAACATGGACCAAATGCTATGAGAGCATGAGCCCAAATATAACCTCCCCCCTCAAGCTGTTGTACAAAATGTAAGTTGCACAATTAGTAGCTGAGGGTGGATAATTTTATAAAACAGCAAGAATGGGACAAACAAAACAGTGGGTCGACAGGAAAATGTTTAAAGTATGTCTGCAGGGTAGTTTACAGAAGACAAATCTCATGAATCCTGGGTTGTTTGTTTGTTTGTTTGCTTGCTTGCTTTTTGGTTTTTCAAGACAGGGTTTCCCTGTGTAGCTTTGTGCCTTTCCTGGAACTTGCTTGGTATACCAGGCTGGCCTTGAACTCACAGAGATCCACCTGCCTCTGCCTCCCTAGTGCTGGGATTAAAGGCATGCGCCACCTCTGCCCAGCTATCATGAATCTTTTAAAGTGCTAATCTTGTTCCCACATCGCCTGTCCCTCTCCACCTGTGGTGGGTTGGAAAGCTGGCCTTGATTGAGGTCATGAGAGTGGGAGAGCTGGCCCTGCCCTTCACCAGCTGCAGCATGGAGAACAGGCCCTGCACCTTGCCTGGGAAAAATAGTAGAGCTGGCCCTGATGATGTGGGTACAGGTGACCGGGCCAGAGGGTGTGAGAGCAGGAGAACTGGTCCAACTCTTTACTGCCTGCTGCCATGGGTAAGCTAGCCTGGGCAGTGCGGTTGGTGTCAATAAGGGAAAGCTGACAGGCTGACTAACCCAGCTACCACCCAGGCCCAAAACCAAGGCTATGAGTTGGCCCTCCCCAACATCCACCTCAACCATGAACTGCTGGAGCATGTGAAGGGTCCAGACCTGCAGATCCAAAGCTTCAAGATCTCCATGACACAAGGCAACAACAGGATATCCAGGAGAAGTACCAGTGAGGGCCCAGTATCAAGGGTGTAGCAGAAGCCAGAGGCCTCTGACTGAACCAATGACTCATTGCAATGAACACTTACAAGGAAAGATGTATGGACTAAAGGGTATATTGTATGAGTCACTTTATCACAGATGCACACGTGTGCGTGTGTGTGTGTGTGTGTGTGTGTGTGTGTGTGTGTGTGTGTGTGTTTGGTTGTTTGAGTTTTGGGTTTTCTTTTTGAAACTTGTTTTGCCTTATTTTGAGGGGGAGGTTGCAAGGGCAGAGAGTGGATATGAAGAGATGGGGAGATGAATGGGATCAGGATGCATAATGTGAAACCCACAAAGAATCAATTAAAAAATCATGGCAAAAACCAGTGCTAACCCTGGGAGAGTGGAATTGTAAATGAAGAAAGAATCACTTCCCAGTTGTTTATAGGACTATGCTTTCTGCAAAGACTGAAAGCAGCAGGGGACATCCAACAACAAGACCAATCTTCCTAGGGATATGCAAAGGCCAGGAGCCCAGCAAAGTCATTTGGACCATATCCTTAACCAGAAGATGCATGTCGCTTACACATCAGGACATGATTTTGTGGTTCCATTTGCCGCTGCTTTTCTTTGAGTATAATACAGAATAAACACATGAATCCCAGCTCTATAGGTATGCTTACTTTGAACAAGTTAATCTGTCTGTGCCTCAGTGATTTAAAGTGAAAAACAATTACAATGACGCCTACAAGAGTGATGGTGTGAATTTGTGAGTTTCTGTTAGCAGAGGAAAACACAGGGTCATGTGAAATGCAGAAAACCACTCAATAAATGGAAACTATTATTACCTGGGTGCAGCACATTGACACCCTGGAGAGTTGTCCCTTGAAGCTAATTATCCTGAAACTATGCCTGTATTTGTAGTGCAGATGGCATTTTCTCAAGAGGACACATACCAGCTGTCTAAAACCTCTGAGGCCCTGGACTCCTTGTCACTTGTGTTTGTATGGAGGACATGTAGCACATGTCCTCAGTCAAGTGACATCCGGCCAATATTTGCACATCCAGCACAATTGTCAGAGAAACACCACTTATTTGTTATTGGAGGGGGTGTCCTCTCTAGTCGGGAACTAATTCCAGGCTAGTTTTTAAGTGAACTGGATAAATGGGCTATTCAAGACACCTCAGAGGTTTTTAATAACTGTCCTCTGCTGCTATAAACTGTTGTTCTTGACCCACTTACGCTTTATATCACCCAGCAGCCTGGAGCCTGTTACTGCACCGTGTTGCCTACAGAAAAGAAAAGAAAAACTGAACACCCCCCTTATTAAAGATAAGCAATGAACACAGAATATCCCTTTTACCTTTATGCAATCTGGTCCTCCAAAACATATCCCACAGTAACACTGAAGGAAAGCCCTCCACAGCTTCACAGCCACTACCAAATTCGTATTTTTATCCCTTTTGCTCCAAATTTGACATTTGTACCCAGAAAAGAAGGAAATCGTTTGTAAATAATTAGCATGACATATGCCCTAATAGTGTTTCCCCTTTGATCTATTTAGTCATAAACAAATGGATAAAACTGATAAAGAACCATTAGAGAGAATGATCTCTAGATATACAGCTGTTGGGCTGAATTCCAATGACAAAAGCAGAGATACCTTCTTTCTGGCTGGCAAGCCAAACACACACTCATCTCAACCCCCACACACACAAGCCAGAGAAAATGACAGATAAAAATCCTCAAAAGCCCATATATTTGTACTAGAAAAATCCTAGTTTCTAGCTTATGTCCCTGTTTCCTTCATCCGTCTTCACTTTTCCCATGTCTTGCTCTTTTGAGACAAAGAGGGACTTTCCCAGGCTTAAATTGTACATTCTGGTTAAGTAATTGAGAGAAAAACAATATGACCTGTACAGCAACACAGCTTTTAAAGCTCAGAACAAGTTACAATACAACCTAGTGGCCAAACTCGAAATAGCATCACCTCAGGTGAGGCCCTTTCACAGACAGGTTGCAGAGGAGAAGAAAAATCCCTCCCACCTGACCGCCCACACCCTAAGCCAGCTGCCTCATTTTCAAGCCTGGCTGAGTTCCTTTTAAGTCTAATGAAGCTGCTAACTAAGGTCACGGGGCAAAAGTACAGCACTCAGATGCACATTTAAAAAGCAACAGCAAGAACTGTTCTTCTGACATTAGAAAAGCTAGTAATATAGCAAATGTATTAAGGGACAAATAACATAATGTTGAAGGCTACAGTGCACAGTGAAGAATAATAACACTCCATATCTACATTCCCCAGAGGCATCAAATTATTACATACAAAGAAATTGAATGAGATACTAATTATAAGGAATTTAAAATGCATATCTTAACAGTAGACAGCTTTAATGTTGGATAAGCTGGTAAACGAAGAACATGCCTGAAAGTCATACTCGATATTTTTCTCATTGCTGTTCCTACATATCTGACAAAAAGCAGCCTAAGTGGGGAAGGATTTATTGGTAACTTGTAGATTGAAGGACTACAGTTCATCATGGCAGGGAACGCATAGCAGCAAGCATGTGAGGCAGCTTGTCACGTCTGTCCACAGTCAGGAAGCCAAGAGTGAGCAGGAAGTAAGGCTGAAACCTTAGTCCGCAACGACTTACTTCAATCCATAAGACTCCACCTCCTAAAAGTTCTACACCCATGCCTGATGGCACCACCATCTGGGAACCAAGTGTGTAACATGTGAACCTGCAAGGCACATTTTACATTCAGACTGCAGTAGGTACATTGTAGGTATACACTATAATCCAGTACTTAGAATGTACTAGAAATAATTGTTGCTTTTAAGCAAACATGGATTACATAAAAATTAACTACACTCAAGCTTGTATAGAAAATTAATGAGGGCCAGCAACATGACTCATCAGGTAAAGGCACTTGCTACCAATCCTGAAGACCTGAGTTCAATTCCCTGAGCCCACATACCACACATGGTAGAAGGCAAGAACCAGCTCCTTCAAGTTGTCCTCTGAATCTTACACACACCATAGAGTGCACACTCTCACACACATACACATAAATGCATAAATAATCATAAAATAAAAATCAATCAACAAAATATTTAACAGAAATAGCTTTACAATATGAAAGTAAATAATACAATGTACTTTGGCCCTAATACAAAAACTATGAACTAATACTGATTGTTTTAAGATAATCTTCTATTTTCAGTGTATCCAAATGATGTTAAGTGACTTTTGTTTTGAAAGAGATAAAAAAAAAACCAAACTGGTAGGAAACAATGACAATGAAAATCAATCTATGGACTATTGCCAAGTTATAGTTCAGAGAAGTAATGAAACATTGTATCAATAGTAGTCCAGATTTACTCATTAACAAAAACACACCTTGGAATGCTAGAAAAGACGAACAAATAGACAAAACAAATCACATGATCAAAAAATGCTTAATAACATTAGTGAAATAAAAAGCATAAAATAAAGAGAAATTCTAAATTATCAATAAAACCAATGCACATGTGTGTCTGTGAGTGTGTGTGTGTGTGCCTCTGTGTGTGTGTGTGTGTGTGTGTGTGTGTGTGTGAGAGAGAGAGAGAGAGAGAGAGAGAGAGAGAGAGAGAGATACTAGGGCCTTAATTATATTAAGCAAGCACCTGACCACTGATCTACATCCCCACCCCAAAATCCAGATGTTTCTTAAATAGAATATAGAATTTATACACAAAAGTAAGAAATCATATAATCAAAATATATAAATTTCTTAAAGAAATGATTTTTCAGGACTCTTGGCAAGTAAATTGTTCTTTTTTAATAACTTATTTATTTTTTTTTTACATTTTTCAGACAATATCTTTTGATCATGTTTCACCTCCCCCAACTCCCCTCAGATCCTTCCCACCTCCCTACCCACCCAACTCCATGTTCTTTCTCCCTCCTCTCTCTCTCTCTCTCTCTCTCTCTCTCTCTCTCTCTCTCTCTCTCTCTCTCTTCCAAAAACTGTAAACCACAACAAAAAAGACACAACGTCTGTTTTGTGTGTTTTGTGTTGGTCAATTACTCCTGAGCGTGAGCCCTGCCCTGAAGCGTTGTTGATAAACACAGTGTCACTCCATTAGAGAAAAATGGTTTTTCCTCTCCCAGCAGATATCAATTGCAAATAATTTCTTACTTAGTGGTAGGACTTTGTGCCCACTTTCCCTTCTCCACGCTGGAACTTCTTTTCTGGGTTGAATTTGTGCAGGCCTTGTACATGCTGTTATAGTATCTAATTCCTATGTTCCTGAGCCCTGTTTATCTGGAAGATACTGTTTCCTTGGAGTAATCTACCACCTCTGGCTCTTACTATCTTCCTACCTCCTCTGAATACTGAGGGGAAGCATTTAATGAAAACAGCCAAGTTAGAACTGAATACTCCAAAGTCTTTTACTGTCTGTCATTGTTCAATTTTGGGTCCCTATATTAATTACCATCCACTTCGAGAAGAAGCTTCATAAAGAAAAAAGCTAATATTCAGCAAAGGACTCCATCACTCAAGCAGAGTAACAAACAAAAGAATGGGAAAAAATCTTAACCAACTATACCTCTGACAGAAGGTTAGTATCTAGAATATACAAGGAAGTCAAAACACTAAACATCAAGGAAATAAATAACCCAGTTTTAAAATGGGGTACAGAACTAAACAGAGAATTCTTAGAAGATGAAACTGAAATGACTAAGAAACACTTTAAAAATGGTCAGCGTTCTTAGTCATCAGGAAAACACAAAATAGAGCTACTTTGAGATTTCATCTTACCCAAGTCAGAATGGCTAAGATCAATAAAACAAATGACAGCAGATGTGGGTGAAAACTCAGGAAAAGGGGAATACTTATTCCTTGCTGGTAGGAATGCAAAATGGTACTGCCACTTTGGAGGCAACATGGAGGTTCCTCAAAAAGATGAAAATCAATCCACCACAAGGTCCATCTATACCACTCCAGGGCATATACTCAAAAGACTCCACATCTTACTACAGGGATACTTGTTCATCCATGTTCATTGAGGTTCTCTCTATTCCTAATAGAAATTGGAAACAGCCTAGATGTCCATCAGCTGATGAATGGATAATGAAAATGTGCCACATTTACACAGTGTAATATTTTTAAGCTGTTAAGAAAAAATGAAATTACAAATTATGCTGGTAAATGGATAAGTCTAGAAACATCATCCTTGGCAAAGTAATCTAGACCCAAAAGGATAATTATTGCATGTTTTCTCTTCTATGTGGATGTTACTCTTTAAGCTATAGATAAGTGTGTTTCATTCAGAATATCCACAGACTTTGGGTGGTTCATAAGGAAATGGGGGATCAGGAGAATCTTCCAAGGAAGAGGAAATAGAACATAGTATTATAAAGAGATAAGGGAATTAAATGGGAATGGGGGAGGAGATCAAGGTAGAGAAGGGAATGCGGACAGGGATCACAAGCACTAAGACCTTTTGAAAATCCATATGGAAACCTAGTACTCAAGAACCTTCCTAAACTATAGACATATATAAAAGGAACTTAAATGAGCTACCAGAAAATTGGTGAGTGATAACTCAATTAGATGTCATATCCTCAGAACCAGGAATGGGTTACATATTGTTGAATCATTGGCCAAAGTGGTTCTACACACTGCCTCCCAAACATAGGCTATCGCCAATACTGTTGTTTACTCTCTACCCTCCACAACTTGAGGGTAAGGCCCTATTGCTGAAGAAATCACTTATTTATGTCATTAAAGGTGGAGAAATTAGGAGATGTGCAACTAGAATCTTCACCTCTTCTGACTAGTATTGGTAGTGCTGGAATGCACTATACACACTACTGTAGAACAGCAATTATCAGTCTCATCCGGCTATGAACCTTTCATCCTACAACAACAACACACTTGCAAGTTGTACTAGTGCATTAGTAGCACAAACACTGTGGAAGAAACCAACCACCTTTTATTGAATCTAAGGCCCACTCCATGGATGGAACCCACACCTGACACTGCTAAGGTAGTCAGGACCCTGAGATTGGGTAGGTCCTAGGTCACAGGGAAAAGCTTACTACTGTTACTCTAAATGAACATAGCAATAAAATGACTTCTAGTGACATACAGCTATACTCATAGAGCAGATCATTGCTCAACTCTTATCAGAGAAATAAGCAAATGTTTATAATAGATTTAATAGATTAGTTCTTTATCTAAACTGACTCCAAAAAGGACAATCTGTTCAGAACAGTTAAAAACTCCTCCCCTTACAAAAACAGCACCAGGAGAATTATATAGGTTTTTAGTCTAAAATAAAATGATACTTAAATACAATTGGAATTTAAATATAGAAAAAAACTGCCCAATATGTTGAATTACATGTTACTGACCAACAACTTGAGAAAGATTGTACATTACATTCCACCCCCTTCTCTCTCTTCAAACACAACACGCTAGTTTTATTTATAAATTTATGGAGAAAACATAAAATGTTAGTAACAACTGAAGGCAAATTTTGAAATAATGTATCATAACAAAGTAAGAATGCAAGGGTATTTTCACACTGAACCTAATAAAATTAATATATGTGTGTGCGCATTATAATATGATATTGTATATATTAAGTTAATATGCACACATTAATAAATTTATACTGAGTTATGTTGTTTCTAGAAGAGTAATTGACAAATGATACTCTGTATCATTTAAAATAAAATTCAATTATATATTTGCTTATGGGCATCCTTCATCACTGAAGACCACACTGTTACAGAACTAAGCTGCCCACTCTCTTTGTAACAGAGGCATTAGCTAATACAATTACATTTAAAGTAGTTAATAACATAGACTAGAAAACAAATTTGAATGCCATTTCTGGTGCAGATGATTATGAGTATATACCTAAAAAAAAAAAAAAACCTGGAAAATACAAGAATTCAGTGTAGTAGGAAGATATAAACTTTTTAGTTGCATATGATTAGCCTTCAAATAGGTGAATATGTTGCTAGACTTATGTAATGGCTGAAATAAGACCATGCATAATGCTTAAAGGTCAAGGTATAAATATAACCTATAATGTGCAAAAATATCTATGAAAAATGAATAACTTTTTTAAGTATAAAATTTCAAGGCAATTTTCCTATAATTAACTTACAAATGTTGCACAATTCAAATAAAAATACCACTCATTTTAACCTAAACAAACTGCTGATAAAGTTTATATAAAATAATAATGGAGCAAGAATAGCCTAAAACATCAATATTTCACAGGAATAACCTTTATAAACATAAAATATATTATAGAGAAACTGTAATTAAAATGAGGCAGTATTGTCTAGCATAGAATGAAATCGATTGAGAAATGAAGCAGGATTGAAGAATTAGTATAAATTGTAATTATACACAATAAAGGAGGCTTTCGGATCAGCAGCTGAAAACTTGACTTTTGAATAGTGTTGAGTCGATTGGAAAGCCAGAGGGCAAATTGTACCCTGGCTTCTGTTTCCACACAGTACAGGGGATGCTTCTAAGTGGACAAGAGGGGTATGGCACACACCAAGGATGGTATCCCCAGCATCTGAAACAGGTTAACTCAGGATTGCTCCCACACAATGAGGATTACTGTGACAAAAATCTACTTTCTGCCGGGAGTCTTGATTCTGGGGACCCCTGTCTGTAAGTCATAACAACCCTGTCTCTGGTGTTTTGGGCAATCTCCACTCCCCGGCTCTCTGACAGAACGTGGAGGGCCCACCTTACATGGCTTTACTTTTGCCATAGCATCAGAATACTATGCCAGGTTTCCCAGCACTGTTTGCATGATCCCATGAAGCATGAGTAGGCTACTGTAGATGAGACAATACCCTGCTCTGCTGAGTATTTCCATGTCTCTACCCCAGTTCCTCTACTCTTCCCATTGCTTTCCGTACACTGGCCTGTTCCCTGTGTGCTTGTCCATCCCTGGTTGTGGTCCCTACCGCCTGGAACTTCTCCCTCCGGTCCTGGTAAAGCCCTCTAGTGAGACAGCATTGCTGGTGACTGCAGCTTACTCCAGCCAGTGGTAGCAATATTTTACATCTGGACATTGGTGGCTTAGCTGTCTCTCTTTTCAGAGAAATTCCCCCCCTAAGGGATTTCTGGGTGTTTGGGGATTGTTTGTCCTGGTGATCACTTGTCTGTTTAGCTTTCCCAGCATGAATATTGTATTTTTATCTTAATTTTTAAAAATTGACCAGAAGGTTCTAATCCACCATCTTACTCTTCTCCAAATAATCGTAAGACATTCTAAAGTTCATCACTCCCCTTCCCAAGAATTTAAACACGCCATCAAAAAAGGATTGTGGAGCAGAGGAAGACGTGGAAGCTGCAAGGTCCTTAGACTCAAACTCTGAGATGCTGAAAATCATTAAGGAATATGTTTATTCAGCATTGGGATATACAATCTTACAATAATAAATAGATCATGATTGCCATCATTTGGTTAAATTAAAATTATTCCTTTGCTCTCAGTGTTCATTGAAACTTGGGGTCAAAGGGCTAAGGAAAAGCACCTGTAGATCCTCAAATGTGTGAGGTTGGGATAAGATAGACTGTCTTGACATCACAGACAGCCCTACAACCTCATGGCTTAGCACCGATACTCCCGCTATGATCTCCACTCAATGCAAATCAGTGTGCTCAGACTCTCAGCTGTCACATGTGGATCGGGTGACTAAGCCGTCATAAGGATGGGGAAAATAGACCAGACATGCTTGTCACTGTCCTTTGTGTCTAATAAAAATAAATTAAAATAGAACCGGAAAACATTGTTCCTTCTGATGTTAAGGCTTCCTACTTACTGTAAAAATTATCAGTACTTAGTCATCCCATGAGTAACTCTGAGATACAGCCTCTAAAATTAATGTAGAAGATCAGCACACTTCTTATTCCAAGTGAACTTCAAGAAAGATGTTCAGTTCTGGGGAATGCAAACACCCAAAACCTATCCCAGCACCATGCTCAATGTCCCATCTGTACAGTCTGCAATTGAGCACTGCATTTTGTCTTTGGAAGGCAGTGTGTGTGTGTGTGTGTGTGTGTGTGTGTGTGTGCACATGCTCATGTTTGTGTATGTGTGTTCATGTATTGTGTGCATGGATATTCATGTTTGGGTAGGTGCATGTAGGTGTGTGTGTATGGGCATGCATGTGTGTTCATATATGTATGTGTATGAATGTTTGTGTGTTTAGTGTACATGGATGTCTATGTGTATTTGTGTGTGTAGGTGTGTGTGCATGTGTGTGTAGGGATATGTGTGTGTATGTGTGTGTGTACAGTCTCTGGAGAAATGAGGCTATGCTTCTTTATGTTTCTGGTAAAGATCTTGTTGGAGACTAGACAAAAATATGGTCTAGCTCACTTGACCTATTATGCTGAACTACCCCTCCCATTCAAAAATCTGTTCACATTGAAGAGCTGTAGTGCCATACACCATGCCTGACCTAGAGGTATAGTACATAGCAACAGAAAGGTCCTACATCCAGTGACATCTGTGAATTCTAATCTGTTTCAACTCATGCTTTAGGAGACAGATTGTAGGCCCTTGCTGCATCTACATACTGTTTGCTAGGATAGCATCAATTGCAAAGTGAGACCAACCCTATGGGCAACAGAAGAAGACTTTCTACAAAGAAACAGAAGTGTGCTCTCTGAAAGATTCAGAAGAATGTGTGCATGTTCGCATCATAGTAAGCAGTCCAGTATGTTTTTTAATTAAATAAATGTAAAGGTCTATTTCCACATTTTACATATATATATATATATATATATATATATATATATATATATATATATATATATATATATATATATATACATATATATATATATATAATTGCTTGCTATAAGTTTTGATGTCAAGACAATTAGCTTGTATTTTGCATGTAATCAGAAAAGTATAAATCAATACAAAATTAGTTAAATCATTTAATTTTCTCTTGCTAGTTCAAGAGGTAGGCATCAATACAAAGTAATAAAATCCTTTCAAAAATCCTGAAACAGACTTTTTCTTGCTTTCTCAAAGAATAATTTTTGTTCGCACATCACTAATAGTGAACACAGCCAATATTTAATTCTGCATGCTGTCGATGTGATAAAAAGGAAACACAGCAATGTACGTCTATGTGGAAAGTATCTAGCCCCTTGCTAAAGTAACAGGCTAGATGTGGGAGTGTATGGACTCACATAACAGCACCTCTGTTCATATAGAAAAGGAAAAATAGTATAAGCTCTCCAGATCCATTCGTGATTATGATGAATCACATGAAGACAAATATGAAGACACTTCCCTCCCAGAAGGCAACTGAAAGGTCTAGTTAAATTCCAGAGATGCCGACTCCTGCCTCTCCCTGTCTCTCTCTGTTTCTGCTGATTTCTCCTTTCAGGACCTGTTTACCTAAGAAGAAGTTGAGGCAGAAACAAGTTATTCTGGGACATGATAACTGCTCTGATAAAAGCCTTTGGAGACTGGGAAATTGAACTCACTGGAGAAAACAGGGCTGATTGATTTCTGGCAGATTCAGTATGTCACCTATCCCTTCAGATATAGCCAGCGTTTATGGGGGTGTTGACTCAAACAACTGTAACTCTTAAGAACTTTAGTACAATCAAGGATATACTGTAACTAGGAGAGAAATTCCTTTCCTGGTCCCCTTTCTGTTTGCTTTGTCCTGAAACCAGTTTTGGAATTGTTGTAAATTATATACATTGAACCAGATAATAGACAGATGGATGGATAGATAGAAGACAGGCAGACAGATGTAAATAGATTTTAAACTATGTGAAAATGTCAATTTGTAAGTCAAAATAGTTAATTGTGTATGTGAAAGTCATCCTATGGCTATATTAATAAATAGAAATAAACTGATATAATACAAGCCTCAAAAATGTTGAACAGCAATTTCTCAATTAACACTTACAGATAAATTGAGACATTGACACAATCAGATAATAGCTAAGTCAAGTTGCAAATCATCTCATTCCAAATTTATTGTGGGTACTAAACTGAAAGCTTAATTATATTGACAGTGTTTAGAATCACACTTCCATCCAACTTACATTTTCATTTTAGGATCTCAAGAGCAAAACATCCTTCAAATCTATAAAGAGGATATTGACTGCCAGGTAAACCAAAATCAAGGGTACCAGAAAACGACCCCTCCTCTCACCTGTTTGCAAGGGCAGTAACAAGAATACAGTTACAGTGTGCTTTTCACTGAAGTTCTAAACTATGCCATAGACAGGAAAATCCAGCATTTAAAATAAAAATCCTGTGCCTCCAACTTACTAGACAAGCGAGCCTGGGTTCTTAACCAAAGGAGTCTGGATCTTCTCAAGCATCTGTGACCAGTGTCATCTATTGTATGAAGAAAGCCGAGGTTCAGGAAAGGCTAGTGGCTGTGGTCCGATTGTGAGTTCTCTAGCAATGACCAGGTGTACTTTCCTGCTCCTTAGATAGTATTTCTTTTAATGCCACATAACATGGACAGGCTTCTGCAGATGGACCAGATGATTTAAGGATCTCTGCTTCAAGAGGTTTTTGTACAGCTTCACCTTCAGGCCACTATGTTACATTTGCTCAATCTTTTTTTTTTATATTCTGTTTACTATTCATGTACAGATATAATGTATTTGACTCCATCTACCCCACTCCTTCCCCTCCAATATCCTCCCACATCTGCTCCTCCACTGTGTGTGTCTCAGCCCTCTGAATCTGGCTTATGAGGTTTAGGCATGGAAAGTTTGGAAACCATTGTTCATCTATGTAACTTTGTTGTCAACTATTTCTTTAAAACAGAAGCTATATGGGGTAATAATTTGTAAATGTCTCTGAGAGAGAGAGAGCACTGTTTTTAAGTTATTTTAAGGCAGTGGGGTAATTCTATTCAAGACCAGAATTCAACACACTCATCCAATGTGGATGCAGCATACTTCAATGAGGGGAAATGTAGCCATGCACAAAATTGATCTCCCCACTCAGTAAGACATCTGGTGGAATACCCTATTGATTTCACTTCAATTCACTATCAACATACTAAATGTAGCTGAGAGTCTGACAGGCTAAGCCAGAGGATGGGAGGCCCAAAGCAAACACCTCAAATATAAAACTGTCAGGGTCCCTCTATCCCACCATAGTATTGATAAACAATCGATGTTGCCAATGATAGGTAACTGTGGAGTAACAACATCCAGGAGGGGCATGGGCAGACGTACCCAGAGCACCCACTTCTGGTTTCTATGGCTAAAATCAAGCTTCTATGGAAAGCTAAACCTGTAAAGCTTTATTTTTCCAATCCTTATTTTCATATTTATATAATCTTATATTTTAAAGCTCACATATGATGATCAGAGATTAAAAACAGTGATGGATTTTACTACATGTAAACTGAGGCCGTGCCAACAGGACACATGACACTGATGGCTGATTCTCAAATTCTCAGCTGTGATTTCCCAGCCTGTTTGACCAGCTCTTATGTTCATATACATAAATACTTTCAGTAATAGCTTCCACAGGTCTGCAGTTTTTTAAATATTATCAGGAAAAAAATGGAGGAAATCTCAAAAGAATGAAGTCATTAGATCAAGTGGTATTTGTATATTTTTAGACAGTCAGTGCCTTTCTTTGAAGGCAGTTTATGGTGATAATTTTATACACATGCCTGTGCCTGGAATCTGCCCTGGTCTGGCTGCCACTGCTCTCCTGTAAACACTGGAAAAATGAACTGCTGCCACAAGGAATTGTCTTCAAGACAGGCCACTCAACGGAAGCACATGCCACAGTGGTAGCCCGAATGAGGGGAAGAAAACACGTCATCTCATCTGAGGAATTACTAAGTATACTATGCTGCTTTTCGCCTTTGCAGTAAAGATGATGGGATGAGTAATAATTACTATTAGTGTTAATATTTTACATTGAGCACCTAACCAGCGCATCTTGATGGAAGCCCTGTATCGGGCGTGGAGTGCACTTAACCTCTTCCTAAACAGCAAGTGGTACAGTGTGGCATCAGTCTCCCAGCTTCGCATGAGAATGAACAAAAGCCACTGGAGGTAAAGACTATCACCCATAGCCTCACGGCCTGGGGCCTCTCCCCAGCCATGTTAGTCACTGGTAGAACTTGACATTCTGACTCATCCAGCAATCAGGGAGCTGACAGACTCCTAAAGTGGGCAGCAGCAGTCAGCTGAGTCCTAAGCAAAAAAAGCAAGCTAGAACAGAGCTTTCACAGGGACTGATCAATACATCTGCCCATGGTCTGCGGTGGGCATGCCTCCCAAGAAGCTAGCTGAAGAGTCAACCAAAAGCAGAGAATGAAACAAAGTGTGAAATGTTACACAGACATGAAAACCAAAAAGGGAATTTAACTGTAATTTGAAAAAAATTCTAATCCTATTCAGGTCAATTCTATTTTTCCTTGATGAGTGTGGATGATGTCTGTCATCCAATAACAAGACCAGAAATATATGAAAAATAATTTGAGATAAACTAAAATGTGATATAACCTGCAGTGACTATAATAAAGTTTGTGCTTAGTGTTCTGCATATAATGATGCAGTTTTAACCAATACAAACTAGTTTTCAGGCAAATGGCACTAACAAGAAAGATGAACAGCATTTTAAAATGTCACTCCAGCAGCAAGGTTTCTGAATTATTCAAAAAAATAAAATAAGGCAAACTTAAATGTCTTGCTTCATTCATATATGTTCTCACTCATTGCATAGTTATTGAAGCTCATGATTTGCTAGAACCTGAGAAAGAGGAAGGGAATAAATGTGTCCAGGTCCCTGCCTGTTGCTAGGGTTTTCTCTTTGTAGTTAGAGTTTTCCTGCCTGGCCCTCAGTCAGGACAAATCTCCCTTACCCGCCAGTTCCACAGCTGCTCAGACCCAACCAAGTAAACACACAGAGACTTATATTGTTTACAAACTGTATGGCCACGGCAGGCTTCTTGCTAACTGTTCTTATATCTTAAATTAACCCCTTTCTATTAATCTATACTTTGCCATGTGGCTCATGGCTTACTGATACCTTACATCTCCCTTGTCATGGCGGCGGCTAGCAGTGTCTCTCTGCCTCAGCCTTCCACTTCCCTGAATTCTCTTCTCTGTGTGTCCTGCCTATACTTCCTGCCTGGCTACTGCCCAATCAGTGTTTTATTTATTAACTAATCAGAGCAACACATTTGACATACACAACATCCCACAGCACCTGCCTGTGAGGAACTAAATGAACCCAGGGATATCTAATTTTCATTGTTTAACTTTTAATATAAAAATAATGCATTAATATATACAGCATGCTCTATTTTGTTCTTAGACCTCAGATGTACTCCTTCACATATGCTAAGAGTATAAAGAAGGATTTCCAGGTTCAGTGAATGGGTACAGGAAACTGAAGTGGGGCAAGCTGCAGCTCACAGACTGAGGTGGGGTGTAGACAGTCTAATGTTAGAGCCTAGGACAAGTTTGTGGGATGGTTTGCTCCACAGGCCACACTGTGATTGGGGGTTACAGTTAGAGTGAAAATCATTCTGTAGAGAGATGTAAATGAACAGCATGCAGCCTAGGATTTATCCCAATGTCTTTCCAGCACCCTGTGCTGCTAGGGACCAGTTAGCTAGCACCATGGTGTCCGTGTTCCCAAATATAAGCTGAGAGAACCTGAACAGAATGATGGGCAAGTTTCCTGTTAGTCATTCAAGCAATAGAAAGTCTGTGCTCTACTCCCTCCTACATAGGTATGGAAATACATTTCTAATCTGATATCAGCAGTTTAATGTCCCTTAATGGAAAGATTCAAGAATCCAGAAATGATTTTACAGTCTGAAGAATTTTTTTAA
Organism: Onychomys torridus; assembly: GCF_903995425.1. NCBI lineage: Eukaryota > Metazoa > Chordata > Mammalia > Rodentia > Cricetidae > Onychomys > Onychomys torridus. The sequence goes on from NC_050453.1 coordinate 56,141,078, forward strand.
ACTTGTTCGCTAGTAGGAAATGAGCTATTTTATAGGCAGAATGTAACTTCAGAGCTTATTCTCAGAGCATAACAAATAACAGAGATATAATCTTAGTCTGTACCACATTGAAACACAAATGTCGAAAGTAACAATTTTATTGATTATTCGGTTTTATCAATACCATGCCTTCAAGAAATGTCATGCTTCTTATCAGGTCACAACTGGGATTTAAGGACTCTATTCTTAAATTGTATGGGTCACTCTATCTGGAATTCTCCTGTTACTGTTTTCCAGATAACACCTTATCTCTGGGATTTCTCACCTAAGATGCAAATGTCCCTGAGAGAGTTCACTGTGGTAAACCACAAGCCAAGAAGTGAAGTGCAGGTGTTGTAAATGGATGTGATCATGAAAGAAAAAAAGGAAAGTAAATGTGAAGTGTGCTGCTTTGGGGACACTCTTAGCACAGAGCACCCCAGACAGAGGCCAGATAAAAGTCCGCATCCACAAAAGGGAGATTTGGCAGCAACAAGAAGCCCTATTGTAAGCAGACTGGGGGAAGCAAAGCAGCTTGTCCTTGTTATCGCTGCCCCAGGGGTGAGTCTTGAAGCCAAATGTTTCTAGTCAGTAAAGCCTGAGGTGAATGAACCCTTCCTAGTTAATCCTGAAGCATTTAATTATGAGCCGTGTTCATGGACACGTCAAGAGCATTTGAAATTAAATGAGATATTGCACATGAAATGATTTGTATCAGCTCTTGAGTACGAAACAGATGGTATTGTTTTCATCTGATAGAGAAAACAAGGGTAAAGGGCTTTGGCGGATAAAGGGAAAGGAAGTAGCTATGTAAATATATAAAACTGTAGCTGGCAGCATAAGCTAATTTAGTCCAAAAAGGCAATTTTGCCCCTTCTTAATCATAACATCAATCTTTCACTTCTGAACAGAAACATAGGTAGACCTGAGAGCCTTTCCCTGCCTGAAACATGGCAGAGAAATAAAACAGAAACAGGGTCCTCCCAAGGCAGGAGGCTGTGGCGGTTTGAACAAGGACAGCCCCAGAGGCTCATAGGTCTGACTGCTTTGTCATTAGAGAGTGCTACTATCAGGAGCTGTGCCTTCTGGAGGGAGGTGTGCCCTTGGGGAAGGGCGGGAAGTGTGTCACTGGGGGTGGGCTTTGGACTTTCAAATGCTCAAGCCAGGCCCAGTCTCTCAGACTCTCTCTCTCTCTCTCTCTCTCTCTCTCTCTCTCTCTCTCTCTCTCTCTCTCTCTCTCTCTCTCTCTCCTCCCTCTCCCTCTTCCTGCTGCCTGACAGAACTCTCAGTTACTTCTCCAGCACCACATCTGGCCATGATGAGAATGGACTAAACCTCGGAACCTATAAGCAAGAACCAATTATGTTTTCCTTGATAAGAGTTGCTGTGGTCATGGTGTCTCCTCACAGAAATAGAACACTGCCTAACAGAGGTTATGGGACCAGTAGATGTCAGAGTGCTCAGAAGACACTAGGGAGCCATGTGGGGGAAAAAAATCTATGATTGGGGCAGAAAAAGGTAAGTTCCAAATATCATATCAGCTATAATTAGTTCCAAATATCAGATAGAACACAGAATAAGTTCCAGATATCAGCTAGAATTTGCACAATTACCCAGCATCCATTCACACAATGACCTGAGGGCAGGCATTTTGAAGTCACCTTTGAACTTCCCATTTTGGGGTTATGAGTGGTATGTGACTTTCCATGTGTCTATGCAGCCATTCTTCAGCAACGATTAGGAAGTGACTTTAAAACGTTCTATTTCTGAATGTCATACATGAAGCTGACTTTAGAGTCTTGAAAAGCAACCCTCCATTCTCCAATAGTTGCTCTAGCCAGTCTTTGAAGACTTTTTACTATCATGAATCCTGACGGACATAAAGTAAGCCCCTTTCCTAAGAGAAGAAGAAAATCCTAACTCATGCTGGAAAATTGAGTACTTGCCCTCCATAATCTTCGGGAAATACAAACTTAGGTGTGTGACACTTGATTTCATTCAATCACATGAGACCAAAACTCAGCCTCCAAAAATACTGCACCACTCAAAATTCTAATCCTTTAAAAAATATTTTTACTCCAGGTAAAGAAAAGAGAAAGAAGCAGAATGAAATGAATTATGCAATACCATATACATAACATAGAATACAGGTACCCCAAACCACAATTTATATTTACAGACAAGAAGATTCAGATTACACCACACAAAAGTGGCGAATGGGGCACAGGAAGAAAACAAAAGTAAGAAATGGGGATGAAAGGGCAGAAGAAAGGAGGAGAGGGGTCCTAACTAAGAATCATGACTTACTATAAGCTAGTGTGGGAGTCTGTGGGAGTCCAGCTCCGGCCTTGGCAAGGTTGGGGGCCCGCCTGGAGGTACGTCAATCCTGCTCTTACAAGCCCTCTGGCTGACTGTGCTCTCCTCTCCACAGCTCTTTCACGGCACAGACCCCACTGCTGCTCACACTGGCTTTCTCAGGGTCTGCAGCAGGCCACTCAATGATGCCCCAGGGGTCTCAGCTCTAGATGCACGGTCAGTCGCCCGCTCCCACTGCTGCTGCTTTGCTGTGGGGATTTCTGAAGCCAATGTTCGCTCTGAGACTGCTAAGTCAGCAGTGGTTGCGCGGTCCCAGCCGCTGATCTCTGTGTCCCAGGTCCCAAGCAGGGGAAAAACTACTCTACTCTAAGTTAAACCTTCTATTAAACCTTCATCATATCCCTATACCTAAAGCCTACCTTTCTCGAATTTCTCCAAAATTTTTTACAACTTTAAACCTAACTTAGTAAATAGATAAAGAGAGAGAGAAAATCACAGAAACAGAGACAGAGAGAGATACTTGGTGCAGCCTAACATTAACTACTCTACTTTATATTTCCAATTTTACTCCCAATAGAATATCACCACACTCATAAAGCATGCCCACTTTACCCACGGTGTTCCTTATCTTTATTCTCTGAACCTAAGTTCCACCTCTGAGTGGCATATGTGGTAATCTGCCGGAGTCCAATTCCGACCTGCTCCCGTCTTTCGAAGGGTTCTTGGGTGGAAGAGAGAGCAATGAAGAAATATTAGATAGAAAGATAGGAAGAGAGGATAAGAAAGATAGAGATGCAGAAAAGCTTTGGGAGGGCCCTGGGTGAATACCCAGCCACCCAGAACTTTATTCAAAAGGCTTTTTATAATACGTCAAGGGGAGAAACAAAAGACCTCCCCCTTGCGAGATCAAAGCACAATGTACAGCCAGACCCTTCCAAACACCTGGTAAACACACCCGTGGCCAAATCATCCCATTATGCAGCCCTGCTGTGTAAAGCAAGCTCAGATTCTCTGACCTTGAGTAAGCCTGTGTGGCCCACCACCAACTAGAAATTTATTGAATGTCATCATCTATCTGAGGTCAAACATTTCTTCTGTCCAGTTTGGCATACATGTGGGTTTTCTCCATTTGTTCTTTGCTCCTATGCATCAACAATCTATCTTAATTGATGTTAGATCATATGCTGATCACTGATGTTAGAGGGGTGATGTTACAGTACCCTTGATTTGATGATCCTCTCACAGAAACACAAGGCTCCCCACCCACACTGGGATTCCCAGACCCAAACCTAAATTTCTTGTTCCAACCTTTTAAACCATTGTATTTCAGGCTAGTATTGTAACAAAGGGATAGGTAGAGTGCTTACCTGGTGCATGTGAAGTCTGGAGTTTTTATTTTATTTTATTTTTTTATTTTTTTTATTTTTTTTATTTTTTTTTTATTTTTTTTTTTTTTTGGTTTTTCGAGACAGGGTTTCTCTGTAGCTTTGGAGCCTGTCCTGGACTATCTTTGTAGACCAGGCTGGCCTCAAACTCACAGAGATCCACCTGCCTCTGCCTCTTGAGTGCTGGGATTACAGGCGTGAGCCACCACCGCCCGGCTGAAGTCTGAAATTTAATCCTCAACCCATTAGAAAACAGAAAAGAGGGTAGAGGAGGAAAGGAAAAGACAGAAAGTCAAATGAAAACATAAAAGATAAACAGAGAAGAATAGAAAATGAAAATCTTTCCTTTTAAAGCTGGAAAAAGACTAATTTTCAAACTCTTTTATCTTCTGATGAGGTAGATTTAAACCACCCAAGTGACAACTGGCCACTAACTACTTAACTTTAGGAGATTTTTTTTCCTCTCATACAGTTTAGCAAAGAATGAATTGCATTGCCTTATATAAATTTGCTGTATTTCATCTGGCATTTTTTGAAGACAAAGGCAATGTCTCATTTGTCTCTCTCATTGTGTCCAAATCAACAAAAATTCATAACAATAAATAGTCTGTCATTCTAAAATACTAATTGTCCTAACCAGCTCTACAGAATTTTGCCGGGCAGTAACTGGAAGGACCAACTACTACCTTCTGTAAGTGTATTCTGCTGGCCATAATGAACCTTGAGTTCATAACAGATCTTTATGAATATTACTTGATATTTGATGAAATTTGCAAGCCCAAAATGTACTGAGAAACCAAACCATCTCTCTAAGATCATTGGTTTTGCTCAGTTAGTTCTTCCCTGGAGCACAGCGAATTATTAAACCATGACTCAAGATAGACATCACAATGTGATGATTTGTTAAAACCCTTGATCTAATGTTGAATTAACCTCCCAACAGCCTTGCCACATTGATTTTCCATAAGTACTGTGCCCTTTCCATCACACAAGAGGCAGCAAACACAACTTTAAAATACTCTAGCAATAGCAGCCTTTTTCATAGATCTGCATGCCATGTTGACCTACATCTCTGTTTTGACATCTTCCCCAGCATCCAGTAAGAGCCCAAGCCCTGGTTTACTCTCACTTTTAAGACTGAACCCAACTATCATTTACCCAAGAAAACTCCTGAACCCTCACTACATGCTTAGGAGATCATCTGTATATGAGCATGTATTCTAGTCCCACATTCCGGATCTCCAGGAATGGAGGACTCGGTATTTGTCTTTCATTTCTTTCAGCAGCATCTGGATTCTGGACTCACAGTGTGAATTTGATAATTACACAAAGGAACCAAAAGTGCAAGATCATAGACCCAGTTGACTCCTTTGTGTCAGCTAATCAAGAGAGTGCCGTGCCACTGGCAAGGAGTGCCACAGGGAGGGGCAGACAAAGAGTACAGCTCAGTTTCACACAGGAGGGAAGACTGAGCTGCTTTCTCAAGTTAAAATATGGAGTGTGGTTCACAAGCATAGATTTTTAAGCGAGAGGAAACGGATGTTACTGAGGCCATGAACCTGAGAATCAGTGTCAAAGACTTGGGTAGGTAGCTTGATAACAAAGGGTTCAAATGCCAGGAAATCAGAACTGGATACAGAGCTGGGCCAGGGCTCCCCATAAACATTAAGCCAATTACAGAGTTGATGTGAGAATAGGGCTGTCAAAGTAAGTTGATGGTATGGGTGGAAAAGAGAGAACAGCTCTTAAATACTATCTGTATATCTTAGCATGGATCATGGAGGCAAGGCTACATCTCAATATCTCTCCCCAAATGCCTAAGACTAAAGATCTTACATAAACACAATTTCAGCACCACATGCTCCTATAGAATTTCATGGCTTTGTTTCAATGCACACTCATACAGAAAAGTAATGGCATCTGTGTAAAACATCAGTACTGCAGGGCTATAGAGGATTGGAGGCATATTCCCCAGGAATGAATAGTAAACATGTAAGGTTATAGTAGTTTGAATGTCATTGGCCCCCATAAGCTTATAGGAAATGGCACTATTAGAGGGTGTGGCCTTGTTGGAGGAAGTGTGTCACTGTGTGGGTGGGCTTTGAGGTCTTCTATGCTCAGGATACACCCAGTGTGGATACAGTCTCCTTCTGCTGCCTAGGGATCAAGGTATAGAACTCTCAGCTCCTTCTCCAGAACCATGTCTGCCTGCACGCTGCCATGTCCCACCATGATGATAATGGACTAAACCTCTGAAATTGTAGGCCACCCCAATTAAATGTTTTCCTTTATAAGAGTTACTGTGGTCATGGTGTCTCTTCACAGCAATAGAAACTCTAACTAACACATAGGTCATGCATCTGTTAATGAACTGTACATAGCCATCTTGTCACACCAACATATTTCAAAAACAATTGTGCAGAATAAACATATATGTTTTTTGTCAATTGCAAAAATAAATATAGTCACCCCTTTATAGCCAGAGGGAATGACTTTCCTTGAATAAAGTTTGGTAGTTTTTTATAACCTATATACATCCTCCCAGTCACTTTATTCTCTGGATAACACCTTGAACAATGTAAGCGATGTGTAAGTTGCTGTTGTATGGCATTGACAGGGAATGAGGACAGGAAAAAATACCTGCCAGTATTCAGAATGGAAGTACGTGTGAGATTCTATTTGTTCATTTGTTTGCCTTTAGAACATTTTCAAAGGCAAGTCATTGTATCTGCAGATGCAGAGATTGTGGCTGCAGATCTGACCCTGGATGTCATAGAAGCCTTCCAATGTGCTCCTAGCAAACACAGTTCTAATTCTACTAGGGTAGAGCTGCACATTCAAATGAAATGTTCAATTGTTAAGATGTGTTTTTCTTGTCACAACCTAACTGTGCACGCCTTTAAATATTTACATTTACATCGGCAGTTTTGTCAGAAAACCAGACTTAAAAGTGAAGTAACAACTTGTAAAAATTCTGAGTAATTGCCTATGAAGTCACAGTGCTTGGATTTTGTGTGTTTGTTATTAGAAAGTTGGCTTCTTCCACAGATACCTTAGTTTTGAACTTTGCTGATGGATCAGCCCCTGACAGTGAGCCTTTTCCAGGATGCCAGCAATTGGATCTTCTAAGGAAAGAACAAGTGGCCTCTCATCCTTCACAATGTGGTGGTAACTGCAGTGAGTGATCTAGAAACTTTCGGGATTTTTTTTTCTAGGAGTTTCCAAGAGCTATTCCCAAACTTCTTTCTCCAGAGTCTCCCAGTACAACACCCAGCCTGAGTTATCTGCCACTTCCATTCACAGAAGCAGTTTAGTGGCCCCCTTTGTATTTTTGGTTGTGAGCCTAACCTTTAACGGCTGAGCCATCTCTCCAGCCCTAGTGGCCCCTTTCAATCAGTCCATGATTGTCAATACTCTATTGACAAACTCCGTGGAGTCTACAGGATCTCGGGGATGGATGATTGATGATCGAAAAGAACTTAAAATGCTAGAACATTTGCAGGGTCGTCAGAGATGGGAGATGTGGGATAAGATTTAACAGGGTTAGTCAACTGTGCACGTTTTTCTTTGCTCTTTTTTACTCAGCTGGGTGAGATAAGGGATATCAGCAAACAAGCTTAGCTTTCTCCAACACATGGTAGCTGCAGTGGTCCCATCCAACACACCCTCAGAAGCAAGTGTTCTCTCCTCACTTTGACTTGCACTTGAGATTATCAGGTTGGTATCTGATATAAACAATGCATTCTTTAGGAAAGGTGGGCATTTGTTCCTAATTCTAGGATGTTATTCCAATTAAAACTTTGCTAAGTGCAACACAGGGTGCCTTAGGTCATGTGTCGATCAGGGAATTGGAAGCAGACGTTAGCAGACAGGCTGGGGATGGGAATAAAGCCTGCAGTTTCCTGAAGAGGCAAATGTTGGTTCTTAGTTTTTACAAGTGAAGCAAAGTAATTTGAGATTTTCACAAGAATGACTATGTGAAATGTAGACAGAAACTATCTCTACCTTTATGTAAGTCTGAAACTACTCCAAAATAAAATGTTTAGTTTCTTTTAAAACGTATGATATCTTTGTCAAATGTGTAATATAGTAAGTGTGTCATTCTGCTTCACCTATGCAGACTTCAAAACACAAATTAAAATCTATCAGATCACCTGAGAGCTAAATTCACAGTTAGAAAGACTATAACAGTGCATATGGAACCTGCAACTGCTTTAGGAATCAAGTTATAGATGAAGGAGGATTTGTGTTTTTGGTTTTGCTTTGTTTTTCGAGACAGGGTTTCTCTGTAGTTTTGGTGCCTGTCCTGGATCTCACTCAGTAGACCAGGATGGCCTTGAACTCACAAAGATCCACCTGACTCTACCTCCTGAGGGCTGGGATTAAAGGCGTGTGCCACCACCACCTGGCTGGAGGATTTGTGAATGACAGAATTAAAATGCTGCAATATAAATTCATATGTTCTTGAGAGAATAATAAGTTCAATTAGTAAATATTGTTAATTTCATATTTCCTTATGAAGTTATAGAGAATTAAAATGTATTTCACCACAACTGAAGTAGTAAATTATTAATGTGTTTCAATTTAGAGAAATATTATTGACTCATTGTTCTATTGGGAGGAAGAGCTACTCAATGAACACACAAATGATAACAGAGTGGACCTTGCTGTGTCACCAATCCCCAGCACTTCTCCCTTGTGTGTGTGTGTGTGTGTGTGTGTGTGTGTGTGTGTGTGTGTGTGTGTGGTTTGGCCCACTGGAAGAACAAAGTCACTGGGCAAAAATGAATAGTTATGTTAAAATTTAATACAGCAAAGGAAAAATAAATTTAATTCATGAATTTGCCTTTTTAAAACTCTCCCAAATGAGAAGCTGGAGAGATAGCTCAGCCGGTAAAGTGCTTGCCTAGAAAGCACAGAGACCCAAGTTCCATCCCTAGAATCCATGTCAAAAGCCAGGCATGTGCCAGAGACAGTGTTGATATCCGTGATGTGCATTGACGCCAGGGACCAGGTTGATGTCTATATGATCCATGCTGCCAACCAAAACCAAGTCTAACTCCGTGATCAGTGCTGCTACCAAATACATGGTCAAGGAAGCTTCTTTTGCAGTGATATTGATGACTACAGACTTGTAACCAAGACATTGAAGGCTCCTGTGACAACCTATTCATCCCACCCCACCCCACCCAAAGAAACAGTCCAGACAGGAAGCTTCATCACACTTAAAACTGTGATAAAGATGCTGAAGTGTAGCTCTTCATGGTTGATGACTTCTAGGGTGGAGGATGGACTCCATCTTCTTTAAGGGCTAGCCACTGGGATGTTGACTATGCGCCAATGAATATATGGGCAACAAAAATTGGATTTGATGGGTTTGTTGTTGTTGTTGTTGTTTGTTTGTTTGTTTGTTTGTTTTGTTTTTTTGGTTTTTTTTTTTTGGTTGGTTGGTTTTGTTCTTTTCTTCTGGCAGAGGGTGGTGTGCAAGGGTGGAAAGGTAGGCCCAGGAGGAATGGAAAGTGAGTGTGATCCGGGTGCGTTGTATGACATTCACAAAATTAATAAAAATACTGTGGGGGGGCAGGCATGGTGGTATATATTTATTATCTCGGTGCTGAGGCGACAGAGACGCAGCCAGTTTAGTCTACCTGAAAAGTTTAAAAAAAAAAAGAAACAAACAAACAAACAAACAAACGATGAAAACAGTGCCTGAGGAGCAACAGAGTGAGGCTGGTCTTTGACCTCCAGGTCCATGTGTGCACACAACCACATGTACTCATACACGCACATGCACCCCCACACATAAATAAATATATGCACACACATGAATTGCATACCCGTCCACAAAAACCTTCTTCCAAATTCATTTCTAGTCTATCTAAAAGCAACAGGGTCAGCAAGATGCCCCAGTAGGTAAAAGTGCTAATTACACAAAAGTGTCCCCATGTTTGACCTCTAACCTATGGTGGAAGGAGAGAAATGACCCTCCAAACTTGTCCTTGACTTCCACAAGTGCATTGTGGCATGAATGTGCCTGTGCTCACACACATACATCACACACACACACACACACACACACACACACACAGAGGGAGAGAGAGAGAGAGACTAATAGTAAATAAATAAAAGTAATAAAAATGCACATATGAATATCTCAGTGAGACCTGATCAGAGAACAATGGAACAGTAACAGACGACAATAGATGCCAGCAGCAGCATGTACAATGGCTATCAGGATCCATATTCAGTTTGTAACAGCCCAATTCAGTCCCCCAGATAACTAATCCTGTTTCCACTCAGAAGATATCTAGGAAGGATATGCATATTGTGCTGCATAGTTTTTTTTTTAAAGATTTATTTACTTATTCATTATGTATACAGGGTTCTGCCTGCAGGCCAGAAGAGGACACCAGATCTCAATACAGATGGTTGTGAGCCACCATGTGGTTGCTGGGAATTGAACTCGGGATCTCTGCAAGAGCAACCAGTGCTCTTAACCTCTGAGCCATCTCTCCAGCCCGTGCTGCATAGTTTTATGTCAACTTTATATAATAGTCATTTGACAAGAGAGGACATCAATTGAGAAAATTCCTTCATAAGATCAGACTGAAGGTAAATCCATAGGGCATTTCTTAATTAGTGATTGAGGTAGAAGGGCCCAGCCCAGTGTGGGTGGAACTACCCCTGGGTTAGTGGTCCTTGGTGCTATAAGAAAGCAGGCTGAGCAAGCCACGGAGAGCAAACCAGTAAGCAGCTTCCTCTATGGCCTCTGCTTCAGTTCCTGCTTCTAGGTTCCTGCCTTGAGTTCCTACCCTGACTTCCCCAGATGATGAATTACAAGCTGGAAGATGCAATAAACACTTTCCTCCCCAAGTTGCTTTTGGTCATGATGTTTTATCACAGGAATAGAAACCCTGGTGTGATGCACATGGGTTCCTTTAGTTGCATAGTGCATCAGCTAGAAGATCTCTTGGCAAAAGCTCTCCCTTATTTTTATCTACAAATTACTATGAAATTTCATATAAGAAAAAAGAAAGGACATTAGGACATTAGCAATTCTAGCACCCTTTCTCTGGTGGAATGCAGGGAAACTATCCCTGGGGACTAATTCCCTGCGGATGACTAAATAAATGAGTTCTGTGACTGTGACCCTGGCTGGTGAGAAGCCAGCCTTCCCAGATGATTTCCACTCTGACAGTACAGCACATCCCACAATGCAACAGCCAATTTAGCATCACAGTGCTCCTCAAAGATGCAGTACATAGGTTTATAAAATATATAGAAACACTATTAATGTGGTTTAAGATAGCTGCCTTGACTGAAATTAGATTCAAATCACAATATATTAAGAAAGCAAAGTCTCTTCATGGTATCTAACATGACATAAAGTTTATAGTAACAAAATTCCATGATAATACCTCCAATCAGGTATCTTGGGCAACAAGTGTCCCATATGCTTTACAATTTTCAGACAGGTTTATTTTAGTTTCTTTGAATTTTTTTTCATACTAAGCAAGCAGGGGCATTTACTTAGATGCTAAAATTAACAAATTACCTTGGGTTTACAGTTTTGCTCATTGTTTGTCTTGGCAATCTCAGAACAGTTGGTGAAATTCAGTTCTAATTAAAGTTGACAAAATATTTGAGGCCACTGGACATGCCACGTGTGTCCTTTTCCCAGCCAATTTCAAATGGAAAACATGTTCCCTCTCTGCACACAGCTCTGTCACATAATCCTTCCTCAGTGAGCTCAAATGGTACTTTTTTAAAAAACTGAGGTTATTGGAAGGTGTGCACACGACAGTTTTTGACAGAGCAAATGAAGAATAGACATACTTTAAAATATCAATTCCTTTTTCTCAAAAAAAAAAATAATAATGCTAGTGTTAGCTTTCTGTGGCAAACTACAAAAGGCCTTAGACATTTATCTTCAGAGTCTAAGATGTCCTGCATTTCCTACATTGCAGGAAAGATGAGCTAAAAATACACTGTCAAGTACACCGTTAGTGAAACATAGAATAGAAAAATGATCTCAGTGTCCTGAATTCTAGATTCATGTTATAACGCCATATAAAAAAATAATGTGAAGTGTTCACTAATGTAGCACTTCTAAATAGTTTTAGCTATCAACGACTTGAGCCACTGAAAGAATAATCGTAGCAAGTCAAAAGAAAGTATACGTGTGTAGATCAACACAGAAATGGAAAAACCTGACCTTGTTTTATGAATTTGCCTTTCAAGTATTTATGTAAATGAATTTAGCCCATGTAAAGACAAGAAGCAAGTGTATTAAGATCTAAGAGTGGTAACTCGGGGGATCACCTATGAAACAGGAGTACCGGGACAGAGAGAGAGAGAGTAACTGAAAATCTCTAGCCCCCTAGCAAAACCTGAGTATTCCCATCAAATACACTGATTTATCTCCACCTCTGCAGAGCACTTTCCCCACTTAGCCCTCATTCTTCGTTCTGCCTTTGGGAGTACATGATTTTTTTTTTTTTTCCCTAAAACCAAGAATGGCATTTATGTTGTTTTCCTGAGTCACCCGCCAGTTGGGTCCAAGTAAATCGCCCAGGACGTGGTGACTGCACACCGGCCCGATGGAATGGGAGCCTGTGTGTAAAGGCGCGCAGATGGATGGAGCCCGCCGCCCCCCCCCCTCCGCCGCTAGCACTGATGTGGAGGCAGTAGCTAGTGAGTAAACAGAGGCTTAAGCAGGCAGTCCAGAGAGGGAAGTTAGCCAGCACTGGGGAAGATTATCTGGGGATAGTCAGGTTTCCTATAATAAGATAAGACAAAGAATGTGTGTGTGATGCCTTCCAGTAAGATAAACTTAGGGTTGGCCTAAGAAAGGCTCCGCAGCCCAAGGAAAAACTCCCTTGCAATCAGAGGGCAGAGGGGGATGGGGTGGAGTGTGTGTGTGGAGAGGGTGGGGGGGTATCACTACTTCTGGGAGATGAGGAAGAAGGGAACTGGGACCTTGTCTGGGCAGTCCAGTCCGGGGGTTCCTGAAACCCTACCAAATGGGAACGCAGCAAGTTTAGTGAATTCAGTCACAATTAGCTGTTCAATGGGTGTACAGATATCATTAGAATAAATGGAGTTTAAAGTTACGAAAGCGAAGGAGAATTACAGTTAAGAAGAACAAAGAAAATGAAATGGGGGGAGGGGTTATGGAAGCCAAGTAGTAAAGAGAGCAAGCCCATGGCTAAGAGGGAAGAAAAACAGAGGGGATGACAGCAAAAGACAGAGCATTCACAAAGCGCAGGCAAGCAAATCAAAGCCAAATAACACAATTAGAAATGAAAATATGAAAGTGATTTTTTTTAAGTTAAAAATTAGGTGAAATAAAAAATTCAATAGCAGTCAGTATTCCCTCCTTGTTAGGATAGATGCGAATTCCTTGCCCCTTGAACTGTTTTCTCTGGAGTTCAAACAGCTTAGACCACGGAATGTATGCAGGCTATCCCTCCAGCTTCCTTACTGAGTGACACTCAGCAGCAGTAGTCAGCCCTCTACTGGAATGTCTCCGAGCACAAAGCCCACGTTGTCAGCTACTGTTTTCCATTTCTGCAAGGGCCCATGCTTCCCATGTTCAGATTTTGACATGAGTCTCTGAGACAGCTGAGCCCACATGTCTACTTCCCTCTGCAGCTGGGTAGCCCCATCTTGCCGGGGCAGGGACCCCTTCTTTGCTGAAAATATTTGTGTCTACTGCAGTTGTGTCCAGCTCATCTCCCACAAAGTGTTCATAGGGTCCTCAGTGTCTTCACACCGTCAGTTGAGGGGAGGGGTGGTTTGGGTTTAGAGATGTAATAATGTCAAGGATGCCCAAATGCTCTACTCTCCCTTAGAAGAGCAGATCAATTACAGAGTCCCTCTCTGCTTTGGAAGAGCAGTGCATACTTTCTTTTTCCTTTCACAGAGTTTGCAGCTTTACAAGTTAGAGCCTTTGATGGGTGGGATCTTGCCCTCAAGGCAGCTTTTCTACCATCTTAGTGCAAGAACTCCTGCATTTCTATTTAGTAGTGCCAACCTCTTTACCAGTCAAGAGGGCTTTGCTATCTGCAGTTTGCTTGTGAGAAACTTTATGTCTTGTCACACAAATTAATCCGTTGTCTTTAAATTCACCTTTGCTCAGGCTCTCAGGACATAGGCAACATGAAAATTCTTGACCAAAATAACACATGAGTGAATGGCCCCTAGCTAAATTCCTGGTTCTTTCTCTGCCTCTGAAACTCCACAAATTGCATGGACCTCCACTGCCATATCCCCCTCGCACCCCGCCCCCACACTGTCTATGCTCCTACCAGAAGAATGGCGAGGCACTTGAGGACCCCTCCAACCCAAAACTCTAAACTCTTCCTAAACCTCCTAAAACCTCCTAAAAATCAGCTCTGAAGTCCAAGAAGCACATGGCCACATCCACCTCATCAATAGTTTCACCTCTTGATACCAATTTCTGTCCTCATTTCTTTTCCTGTTACTGTGGCACTTCACTAGAACTCGAGAGGAAAAGTCTATACTGACTCAAGCTCAAGGCATCGTCCACTGTGGCAGGAAAGTCAAAGCAACCTGAGCCTGAAAGACCTGGTCAAAGTGTGCCCAGGTCAAGGAGAAAAGAATGATGGATGCATGCTTGTTAGTACTCAGCTAACTTTCTCCATCTTGTACAGTTCCTGCTCTAGAAGTGGTCCCACCTACAACTGAGATGATGCTTCCCACAAAACCAAATGTGAGTTCATTTTAGAACAACTATAGTTATAATTCAAAATCTAATGCTACACCATCTTTGCCATTAAAAATAATTCCCATGCCAGATGGTGGTGGCGCCACATGCCTTTAATCCCAGCACTTGGTAGGCAGAGGCAAGCAGATCTCTAAGTTAGATATCTGGTCTACAGAGTGAGTTCCAGGACAGCCAGGGCTATACAGTGAAACCCTGTCTCAAAAAAAAACAAAAAAGCAAACAATAAAATAGTTCCCACAGGTACCTTTCCCCTTGCACCAGGTGAAGACACAGAAAATGCTGCCTATGAAAGAGAGAGTGAGCCCTCACCGAACAAAGTCAGCTAGCACCTTGAGTTTGGACTCTCTACTTTCCAAGATTATGAGAGATACATCTCTATTATTTTAAATGCCATCCAGTTTACGGCAATTTCTAGCCCAAGTGCAATGGTACTGGATGATTCATGTAACAAGGCTGGATTCATAGCTCTCAGTGGTTTTTGTTTGTTTGCATAATTCCCTAGTGTTATTTTTTTAATGTATGGAGGTATTTTGCTTGCATGTATGTGTGTACCACGAGAGTGTCTAGTGTCTGAGGAGGCCAGAAGAAAGAAAGTGTTGAATGCCCTGTATGTGAGCTTATGGATGGTTGTGAGCCACCATGTGAGTGCTGGGGATGGAGCTGGAGTCCTCTAGAAGAGTGGACAGTGCCCTTAACCTCTGAGCCATCTCTCCAGCCCCAAGCACTCAACAGTTTGTTCTTTCAGTTGTTCTCTGTAAATGCTCCCTCTGTACATACATGGTCCTGGTGACTTGCAGAGAGGCAATTGATGCACTTTACTTTTACACTTGCCACAAAACCTTACTAAATATCCCTCTTGCTGCTTTTATGAGGTCACACTAATCTGTCCTCCTTTCTTTTCATATTCTACACAATAATAATAACAATAACAAATAATTCAAATAATAACAAATAATAATAATAGTGAATAATTCATTATGTGAAAAATATAGTAAATCACTCAACAGGGAAAGGTATAAGAAATTAGAAAGCACAAAAAAACATGTAAAATCTGTCCCAAACTTCTCAGACACTCATAGTGTTCTGTGGTTTTGAAGGACATCTTAGCCCTGGGTTATAAAGCATTCCAAAATATGTTTCTGAGTTGATGATATTAAGTATGTCTCTGAGTCTGAAATAGTAATGAAAGATGTCAGCATCCCGGTGAGAAATGTCCAATGGTTGACAGAGGAGCCCGGGATAAGGCCGGTTTTATGTGCCATCTTAATTATTTGGAAAGAGGAGTAAACATCTACAGATTGCATTCTGAGATGGTGCTAACTTTAATGATGCTACAAAAATAATTAATGGGGGGAAATAAAATGTGCCATGGCCTAGAACATTTGGAAATATGATCCATGAAAGAAAAAAATAGATTTGAATTAAATAAATGGAAAAAAGAATTTTGACAATTATTGAAGAATCAATTTCAAAAAAATAATTCTGGGAATTTCATAATATCTACAAGACTAGCAAGTGGGCAATATGGGTTTCAGCAGCTTTTGTTTAATTCACTCAAAGACAATATGTACAAAATTCCTCTTAGGGTCATATGGACTCTGGAGGAAAGAGAGAAAAGCTTTGAAATATTTTAAGGGATCTGAAGTGACATGTCCTATACTCTTTGGTATGGCAGTGAACAAGGATTATAAATGTTATGTTGTCTAAAATAAATATTAAATTTATTGTAATTGAAAGGATCCTTAGTTGTTCCATATGCCCCAAACATCATTGCCTTCAAGGACTCTTTATAACTGGATGCCTGTAGCACTGGGGCCATCAGAAAAAAACATTCAGGTTCCAGCAAAAGGGGAGATGATAAAACTGGAAATTCTCCTGCTATGTTCATAAATGTATTCAAATATTTATCTATCCCAATGCACATTTGAGAGCTAAATAAAAAATGTAAAGAAAGCACACAGTGTCCTGAACCGAAGAGAGCGTGACGTGAAGAGCAAGCAAGTAGGCTCCTTCAGCACAGGTCCGAGGAACTGCATGGGGTGAGCAAGTTCTAACCTCAGAGATGGGTTTCCTCAGGACCAGTGGAAGCAGAGTTAGAACCTCACCCTCAGTGTGAAATGAAGAAGCTGCACACTCAGAGAGTGAAGGACACAAATAAGTTATCACTGACACATGGAAGTTTGTTTCTGCTGGGCATTTGAGGAAGAGGAGGAATTCTTTGAAATTACTACCGTCACTCACTGCAAGTGCCATCTTGCACATGATGTCATTTGAAGATCCAAATTCAGATGCCTACAAAGTTGTAAAATTTCAAAATAGAAAAATTGACATTTGAAAATATTCCTTGCCAGGGAGCTGAGAAAATGGCTAATGGGCTAAAGGGCTTGCTGCATAGGCATGGGGACCTGAGTTTAGATCCTCAGCTCCCAACTAAGAGCTGGCTGTGGAGGAATGCCTTGGAAACCCGGAACTGAGGAGGAGGGAGTGGAGACAGGCATATCCGAGGACTCAGCCAGACTAACTTAAATGGAGAGCTCCAGGTTGAGTGAGAGGTCCATATTCAAAATTAAGGTGAAGGACAACAGAGCATGATACCAGAAATCAACCTCTAACCTCTACACACACACACACACACACACACACACACACACACACACACACGTACGGCTGTTGATGCCCTTGTGGTATCTGGCAAGAAGAAGCTCATGTTCATTAGAGAAGGATAACTGCCTATGCAGGCCACATAGAATTCTCCACAGGGGAAAAGGAAACTCTGATACAGATTAACTTACAATACAAGCACAGTGGCAAATCACAAACTAAGACAAAAAGAAATCATTCATCATGAATAAATTTACCTATAAAAGCAAAAAGTTAAGGTGAGAGAGAGAGAGAGAACCTTAAATAATGGCCTTGCTCACTAATGCTGCCAAAACAATGTGTCCCAGACACACACACAGTAGGAACAATGTCTAAAGTTCCAAAAGTTGGCCACTGTGCCTACAGGACTGGCTTCCTCTGCAGCCTCTCTCTTTGATTTGAGGAGCACCTGCTTTCTCTTGTCTTCTCGTGGTCTGTCCCTGTATGTGAGCATGTACTGAGCTGAGACCATTTTCAGTAGGACAGTGTTAGATTCATTGTGATTCTATCTTCTTTCTCCAGGAACTATTTAGTTACCTCAGTGTCTCACTTGGCCCTGATGCCATCTTTGTCTCAAATTCATGTCATCAGAAATTAGTTAATGATGTCAATTAAGTTATCTCTTTAAAGACCCTATCTCCAAATACAGTAACAGACTAAGAAAATAGAAGTTAAGTCTTCAACATGTAGATGGGTGAAGGGCAGGATCAATGCAGACCATAGCTGTGATTAAATAGTTAGAGGGAAATGAAAAGGCGAGCTGAGCAGAAAAGAATTAGCACCATAGAAAATATTCAAAGGCAATTCTGGAAAAGAAAATGGAATCAACAAAAATGAAAAGTCTACAAATGGAAGAGCCAATTAGATATAAAAGAAAATCTGTAATTTAAGAGACAACATTGGAGAAATTACCTAGACTGCAGCAGAGACGTTTAGAGAAAGAAAATCTACAGTATGGCATGGAAGCCAAAGATTATAAAGAAAATCTTCTGTCTGTATGTCCCAGACGAGCTCACGGTAGAGGGTTTAAGAGAAGACTTCAGAGATGGTGGTTGGAGATACATTGGCTCAGGACGCTTCAAAATTGGGGCATTCTAGACAAGACAACTATTAGAAGCTGTCCCTGTGTAGCCCGGCAAAGGATGCGAGTTGAGATAGAAAAGAACAAACTCCATTCCCAAGACATAAAGGGGGGAAAACTTCAAAAACACACAAAGAGAGGTAGGAAAGTTGAAAATTGTAAGGAAAAGCAAAATGGCAGAAAGTACCTATACAAGACAAGATGACTTCTCCAAACTGTCCATTAGAACTACAGCCATGATGCTTGCCAGTTGGCGCCCAGATCAACCACAATGCCTGTGTGTGATCCTCACCAAGGAGGTGCTTTCCCCTCCTTGGCACTTGCTCCTTGGGAAAGATAAGCTGTGCAGAGAATGAGTGGGCTGCACAGACACAGCTGGGAGCTCAGTCTACCTTTAGTAGAGACACAGCATAGTACAACAGGGAAGTCTGAGGGTGAGACTCTCCTCAAGGACTCTGGAGTGAATAGCCTGGGGATATTTTGAAGTTACCTCCCCAGAGTAACAACATGAGAATACAAAAAGTGTATTGATCCTGGCACAATCTCATGGATGGATACAACTATTCTGAGTCAAGAACTGTGGGTAGCTGGCAGGAAAAAAAAATGCAAAGCAGCCAAGACTTGGATGAGAAGAGAATATCCAGTGGGTTAGGTAAATACACATGTAGACAAGCCTGCTGGACTTCCTCCTTTGCCTCTGACACAGAGACGGAAAGCCTTGTGTAGAGAATGCAGTCCCGAGAACACCAGAGATTGGGTTACATCTGGCGGGTGGGAAATGCATTCAAAAGGGAGGGAATGGTCAAGTTGTCTGAATTACTGAGGCTCGATGAGGAGCTCGATGGCTCCTCTCCACATGCACAGCCAGCGACAAAACATAACCAAGGAGATGAAAGACATCTACAGAGAAAATGTTAAGACCCTGAAGAAAGAACCTGAAGGGAGCGCTAGAAAACAGAAATCCCTCCATGCTTAGATTAGCAGGATCGATACTGTGGAAACTAATATTACTGAACGCCATTTACATATTCAGTGCAACCTCCCTAAAAAACTCCCATGACATTCTTCACAGAATTAGAAAAGAACTTTTAAAAATTTGAGTTAACACTAAAAAACTTTTGAAAAAGACATAGAGAAACATTCTATTGTAGAAGCTTCCTAAAACATTATATACAACTTAAAATATGTAAATAATATTAACAAATTATTTATAATATACAATTATAATAATAGTTATTAATATACAAAATTAATGTATGGTACACATGTGTTATAAATATAATAAACAATAAATTAGTAACATTAATGTGTTTTTAAAATAATGTAAAAATTAATAATAAATTTAACCTAATATAAATAGTTGAAATGGCCGGGCGGTGATGGCGCATGCCTTTAATCCCAGCACTTGGGAGGCAGAGGCAGGCAGATCGTTGTGAGTTTGAGGCCAGCCTGGTCTACAGAGCAAGATCCAGGAAAGGTGCAAGCTACACAGAGAAACCCTGTCTCGAAAAACCAAAATAAATAAATAGATAGATAAATAAATAAATGAATGAATGAATGAATGAATAATAAATAAATAAATAAATAAATGAAATGAAATATTTGAAATGGAGTTACCCTAACAAAGTAATAATGACCCTACTTAACACCAGAGGCTAACAAATAAAAAGTCCAGTGCCAGGGAGGGGTTACTTCTTTTGGAGTCATTGGCCTGAGAGGTCCTGAAGACCCCTGGAGTGGTTTGAAAGAAAATGGACCCCAAGGGGAGTGGCACTATTTTGGCCTCTTTGGAGGAAGTGTGTCACTGTGGGGGCGGGCTTTGAGGTCTTTTGCTCAAGCTTCCCTCAGTGTGACTTTCAGTTGACTTCCTGTTGCCTGCAAGATGTAGCACTTGCAGCTGCAGCACCATGTCTGCCTACACCTCACCTTGCTCCCCATCATGATGATAATGGACTGAACCTCTGAAACTGTAAGCAAGCCACCCTAATTAAATTTTTTCTTTATAAGAGTTGCTGTGCCCATAGTGACTCTTCACAGCAATAAAACCCTAAGACAACCCCCAAACATTATAGGCTACTGCAATTTCTCATGGTTATCCTCCAGAACTTGAAGGTAAGACCCTATTGCTAAGATACCACATGCTTCATTCATAGAACATGAAGATATCAAGTTGTTATGGACCTGGAAGTTTCATCCCTGGCCAGCTTTCATAGAGCTCAAAATACTATGCAAGTTACCAGAGGTGAAAAATAATCATCAATCATTTCTAGCTGTTAATGCTAGGAGTTGCAACAATGACTGGCCTGGCAAGATATACCCACCAGAGCAATAGCGGCATGACACCATGAAAGTAAACAAACACTTCGGGTTGGATTTAAGTCACAATCCAGAAGATGAAAGCCATATCTGGTACTATTACCAGTGTAAGAGCCTAAGACTAGGAGAGAACCTAGTACTGTCATGCTGCTAAATGGACGTGGTATTAAACTAACTCTTAGTGACTTATCACTATATTCACAAGCCAATGCATCTCTCATAGTCCTCATCTAAGAAGCATCTTAACATCTTAACATGGTGATCTACAACTAGCCAAGATGCAGAGAACAAGAAACTTTGGAATGCTCAGACCTAAAGGAAACAGATAGACTGAACCCCTCCAACCCCAAGACTCATGGATCTTTATGGAAGAGGGGACAGAAAACAATGTAAGAGCCAAAGACAATGGATAACGTCCCCATGCCCCCATCCAGACCCCTCCCTTCTCCCCCCACATCCACCAACAAAGTCTGTTCTATTTCCCCTTCACAGTGAGAATTCGTGAATCCCCTTTGAGCCGTCCTTGTCACTTAGCTTCTCTGGGTCTGTACGTTGTAGCCTGGTTATCATTTACTTTACAGCTAAAATTCATTTACAAGTGAGTACATACTATGTTTGTCTTTCTGGGTCTGGGTTACCCCACTAAGCATGATCTTTTATAGTTCCATCCATTTGCCTTCAAATTTTATGCTGTTTTTAACAGCTGAGTAATATTCCATTGTGTAAATGTACCACATTTTCTTTATTCATTCTTCAGTTGAGGAATATCTAGCTTGTTTTCAGGTTCTGGCTATTACAAATAAAGCTGCTATAAGCATAGTGAAGCAAGTGTCCTTTGGGTATATGCTCAAGAGTTGTGTAGGTGGAGCTTGAGGTAGATTGATTCCAAATTTTCTGAGAAACCATCATATTGATTTCCAAAGTGGCTGTACAAGTTTGCACTCACACCAGCAATGGAGGAGTGTTCCACTTGCTCCACATCCTCACCAGCATGAGTTATCACTTGTGTTTTTGATCTTAGCCATTCTGATGAGTCTAAGATGAACTTAAAGAATCCTTTTGATTTTCATTTCCCTGATGACTAAGGATGTTGAACATTTCTTTGAGTCTCAGCCATTTGAGATTACTTTGTTAAGAATCCTGTTTAGATCTGAACACAATTTTTTAATTGGATTATTTGGCTTACTTATGTCTACTTTCTTGAGTTCTTTATATATTTTGGAGATCAGCCCTCTGTCAGATGTGGGGTTAATGAAGATCTTTTCCCAATCTGTAGAAATGATTCCTAATGATATTCTAGTATACTCATTCATAGATTGGTGCCTAGCCCAATTGTTATCCAAGAGGTTTTACCCAGCAACTGATGGAAACAGATGCAGAGACCCACAGCCAAACATTAGGCAAAGCTTGGGGAATCCCACAAAAAGGGAAAAGAAGGATTATAAGAAGCAAGAAGGGCCAAGAGCACCACTAGAAAACACACAGAATCAACTAACCTGGGCTCAAAAGGGTGCACAGAGACTGAACGGACAACCAGGGAGCCTGCATGGGACTAACATAGGCCCTTTGCATATAGGGGACAATTGTGTAGCTTGGTCTTCTTGGGGAGTCCTAAGAGTGGGAGCAGGGGCTGTCTCTGACTCTGTTGCTGCGTTGGGGATCTTTTCCTCCTACCAGGTTGTCTTGTCCAGCCTTAATAGGAGAGGGGGTGCCTAGTCTCACTGCACCTTAATATGCCATGGCTGTTTGATATTGTGCCCTTTTCTGAATAGACAAAGAAGGAGAAGTAGATGTGGGGGGGAAAGGAGGATGGTCAAGGGGGAGGAACTGGGAGGAAAGGAGGGAGGGAAAATAGTGGTCAAGGTGTAAAAAATACATACATACATACATACATACATACATACATACATACAGTAGTGGATGACTACAAGGAAGCATTATCTTCTGAATGCAGCAAGGCAGCTACCCATAGGAACTCACAGTGACTGGTAGCATGGACAAGAGCTGTGCAAGCTGAAGCCAGACCAAGTGCCAGCCTTGAGACGGGAAGTGGGCACACAGTTCCACCCCTAGCTATGGAGCCACTGGCAGCTGCTAGCTGATGGGGGCGGGGGGTAAGGGGAGGTAGTTTTCTCTAAGAGTGTAGTCCCTGGAGAGTGGCCCACTCTCTAGTGGAAGACTACACATCCAAGATTATTTTGGCCGCACAAATTAAGAATTTTTTTCTTAAAAGGGGAGATGAAGTTTGGTGTATAAGGAAGAAGTGACGGACCTGGGAAGAGTTAGGGGAGGGGAATGAATATGATTAAAGCATGTTGTATGAAACTCTCAAAGAGCTGATAAAAATCATTACTAGCAGGTATTACTACATTTACTAATTTATATGTGTGTGTGCACACTCACTACAGTATATATGAAGATGCCAGAGGGGCAACTTGAGAGAGTCAGTTCTCTCATCCCACCATGTGAGACCTGGGAACCAAACTCAGCTTGTCAGGTTGACTATAAGTACCACTACTCATTAAACAATCTCACTAGCCTTTCCCAAAAATCTTAAAATTCATATGGAATCCACAAAAAGGGTCAAATACCCACAGAAACTCTGAGCAGAAAGAATACCTGACCTTAAATTACAAAGTCTCCATACTAAAAATAGCAGAGTAATGGCAAAAAAAAACAAGACATGTGGACAAAAATAATAGAAGACCCAGAAGTAAATCCACACAGGTATAGCCACCCAGATCTGTCAGATAAATATGTCAAAGCATGCAGTAAAGACAGCCTCTTTCACAAATGGTGCTGGGAAAACTGGATTTCCACACTTAGAAGAAGAAAACTATATCAAAATCTTTCATACTGCCAAAAAAATCAATATGGTTCAAATATCTTAATGTAAAATCTGAAACTTGGAAATTGCAGGAGGAAAACACTTCAAGATAAAGGCATCCACAGACTTTCTATAAAGGACTCCAATTAACACAATAGAATTTTACTTAGATGTAAACAAATATGAAATCATGACATCTTCATGAACTGAATGGGGGTCATTGTGTTAAGCAAAATAAGCCAGACCTGGAAAGAAAAACCATCATATGCTTTCTCTCATATGTATATGTGTGTGAACATGTGTGTGCATGTGTGTGTGTGTGTGTGTGTGTGTGTGTGTGTGTGTGTGTGTGTATGATATGAAACGGGAATTAGAACATGAAAAGGGAGAACGATTGGTACAAAATCAGAAAAGAACTAAAATAAAAATACAATGTGAAAGTCAATTGAACTTGGTATATTTTAAAAGACCTAATATAAGAACACAATGCAGTATAATCATTGAAAAGCAAAATGTAAAAATATCTCATTATAAGTAGTTCAAAAGTCAGGCCCTTGACAGGCAGGTATACAGAGATATTTATTTGTCCATATTATACAATAAATAATGTAATATGTCATATAAGTTTATTCTCTTTATTTGCTAGCTCTGGGTGTTGTATTTAACTGTTTGTGTATATAATACTCATTTTCTTTCTTGGTTTATTTCAAAAGTGGTTAATATCCCCCATCTATTCAGCTGAGAAGTTGTTGTTGTTGTTGCTGTTGTTGTTGTTTACTTGTTGCTTTTCATGTTTGGAGGCTCTGTTGCTATGTGAGCACAGCTCATCATGGTTGTACTTCTTGCTGCAGGGGCTCTTGCCCTCGCTCTCCCTCTCTGACTTTCATTCCATTGGACACTAGATTGTTAGTCTAGCTTTTTGTGTGTGCACTATACACTCAGTGTATTTTTATGATTTGTTCATTTGTTTGAGACAGCATCTCACTATATAACCCAAGCTGTCTTCCTCTGCCTCTGGCTCCCAACTTCTGACATCTATAGATATTTTTGAATTGAAGTTCTTTGAATCTCTTGCCTTTGCCTATGTCTATTATAATTTACTCTCCTCTGAGGCCCAATTTTCAATCTCTTTTCAATTTTATTTGGTTTCTTGTTAGTTTGGTTTTTGCTTTGTTTTGTCTTGTTTTGTTTAACCTCAAAGCAGTGACTTTTCCTTTCAATAACACTCTGCTGGCCAAATTTTAGCTGCATGTCCACACCTAGCATAAGACACTGAGCATCAGCATTCTACTCAAATCTCTTTTGGTAAAGAAAGCAAAGAAATGCTATTGGGAGCTTGTTGCATCCAAAGACTCCCCCAGAGGGGAGACTGTTCCAGAAACTCCTAACTCCTGCCATTGGAAATCCAGCCTTTGGCCCTGGATTTCTAGATGATCCTTTCCAACATATCCAAAAAGTAAGTGCCTTGTGATCCCATAACCACACACCAGGACACAAGTAGTCCCGCCCCATTTTTTTTTCTATATCCAATTTATAACACCAGAACGAAAACAAGGCTGTCAGAACAGAAGTGTCCATTTAGAAAGGAGAAGCTGGTGCCAGCAAAGAAATCACTGATCCGAAGCTGTTCTCAAATGCTAATTCCTGTGCTCTCTGACCTGGCCACAAAGTCCATGGTGAAGTCATTTGACAGCATGCTGTACTGGTCCCCTGGAAGGAGTGCTTCATCTAGTATCTATTACAGCCCATACATGTGTTCTCTAGGGTTGGAAAGACTGCTTCATCCAGCATCGATGACAGCACATACATTTGTTCTCTGGGGTTCTCTTTTACCTGCTGTGCTTCGCTCATGGTCTACATCCCATGTAGGAATTGCAGCGATGCTCTCTCTAGAGCAGTGTAGATTTTTAGCCAACTGCCTGTCCAGGACTCTGGTCAAAGGGATTCTTGGGGAATTAGGTGGAAAACAAGCATAGAATTTGCTGGACCAGCTTGTGTTGCTTTGAAAATACAATTTCCTGAGATGTTTAACAGGCTTTTAACCCTACTCATTTTCATGAGTTCCATATGCAAGGATCCACAGCCAAGAATCTTGACTAGACTTAAGAACCACGCCCCAAGTCCTGCCTATCCTTCCTCCAGCTTCAGAATAGCTTGCCTAACACATGCATGAGCAGGAGGATGGAACTCTAAGATCTCAGCCACTGGAAGGGCTTGAACTGTGTGACTTAAGAGTCTTAAAAGGAAGTGAATTTCTTAACGCAAAATAAACTTATCCAAACATATTTACTTTACTAGCTTCTTCTTCTATGCCATAGAAAATGTTACAATATTGTTCTGGAGGCTTCTTCTAAAGGAAGAGGTTGCCAATTGTCTGGTATGCCAAAGTAAGCTGAGATTTGACATACTTGAGAGAAGTTTTTCTATGTCTTCAACATTCCATGTGAATTTGGCTAGATATAAAATTGTAGGACCAATGGGAGGCATTTTTTCTTTTCTTTAAAAGTATTATCCCTTTCTGTTTTGGCTTGAAATATTTTTGAGAAATTTTAAGTTAACATTATTCTTGTTCTTTTCCTTTTTGGACTTACTAGAAGTTTCTCCATGTGATTGTTTTGTTTTGTTTTGTTTTGTTTTTTTAAAATGTGGTTAGAATGTAGCTAATGAAATATCTCTTGTTTGCCCTCTTTAAAATGTTTATGTCCATCTCAGAAGCCAAAAATTATCCATCTTTTACTTCCTGTCTTTTGCGTGAACTTTCAAACTGACGTGTAACACAACATATGTAAGAGTCAGGCACAGCTCAATATCATCACACAGTGAATACACCCATGCAATCACCACTCAGCTCGAGATATTCCCAGCATCCCAGCTTGCTGTGAGGTTGTCTCCTGATAATGTCAGAAGCTACACCCATAAAACCTCACCGACATGGCTGCCTAAACATGGGCTGGACAAGCACGACACCAATAGAGAAGCCAGAGTGGACAGGGAGGGACCACAAGGTAACACAAGAACTGTGTACAACTAAGAAGTGCCAAGAGTGGGAGAAACAGTTTCCCCCAGTGAAGAATGCAACAGCTGGTTATCCAATACCACATAGTGAGCCCTGAAATGCATACACGTAGCATTGTACAGACTGAGCAGGTTATATTTAGGAATATATATGCATGTATGTATGTGTGTGTGTGTGTGTGTGTGTGTGTGTGTGTGTGTATGCATGTAATAACAATTAATGAGAAAAAGAGACCATTAATTTGAAAGAGAGCGAGGAGGAGTGTATGAGAAGGTTTGGAGGGAGAAAAGGAAAGGGGAGAATTATGAAGTAACATTATAATCTCAAAAAATGAAAGAAATAATTTTTAAGAGACTCTCCTAAGCTCCCAGAAGGGAAACAATTTTAACTTCTACCACCATCTATTGGTTTTGTATACTATTTATATAAGTAGCATAACACAATGTGGACCCTCTTGGGTCTTTTCCACTGGGCATCATAGTCTGTCTGTCAGACTCACTCATCCTGCGAGGGGAAAAAAGTTTATTGTTTTCATTGCTGCTCAGAACTCCATCTCATGACTATTCTCTCAATTTATTTTAGTTTCTCTTTTGATAGACACTTGAGAGGCTTCAGGTTGGGACTATTATAAATATCACAGGAAGACGTTTTGTGTCCACTGACTACACATGTGTGTGCACTTAGGTTGGGTACAAACCCAGGAGTGAAGTCTCTGAGTTGCCATCCATGCCTAGGATTAGCTCTAGTGGGTATGGTCAGACAGCCTACTAAAGTGGCTGGATTCATTTAGACTCTTGCCAGCAAAATGTAAGGATTAAATTGTAACAAGATGTTGAATTCTGCTAATTTTGCATGGTGGATACATAACGTTTATTGAATTATTCTTCAATCCTTTACGTTTGAAGACTCCAAACTTTTTAGTATAAGTGAAAATTTTGAAACTGAAGGTAATTTCAGAAAGAATGTTCACTACAATAAGGTGAGATTACTTGACTGCCACGCCCCTCCCCCTCCTGTGGCAGGATGTGTGTGTAAAGAGTAGGAAGTGGAAAGAGATACTGACTAGTTGGACTCAGGATCCTTTGACATAAGAAAACACAGAAACTATGTGATTAAGTTC
Organism: Onychomys torridus; assembly: GCF_903995425.1. Lineage (NCBI taxonomy): Eukaryota > Metazoa > Chordata > Mammalia > Rodentia > Cricetidae > Onychomys > Onychomys torridus. The sequence goes on from NC_050453.1 coordinate 56,168,547, forward strand.
AAGTTCTACTCAAGGCTCCTCTAAATTCCCTTATAGTTGCTCTACACTCAAAATTACCCTGTTAGCAGGATCCTTCAATGGCCCACTTTGCCCCCAAAATCAAAAAACATTTACAGGAAACCTAAGAGAAAAGCCAAAGGAAATTCTGGGAGGGGGGGACATAAGAGAGAGTAGATGAAGAGTTCAAACAAAAGGGTGATTCTTAATCCACTGCACAGTTGGTGCCTGGACAGGGCAAGGGCTGGAGCGAGGAGTCAAGGGAATTAGATGGCTGTCTAGCTCCATGCCTTGAACCATAACAGGAATGTGGTTGTCACAGCTGAAGGAAAGCATCGTTTTGTGTGTATTAGTCTCGTACAGAGTTTGTTTATAGTGGGGCTTTATATTCTGGTAAGAGCAGAGCCAGTGGTGGTACTTGAATCAGCATTTCTGGGGTAAGCCCTGGGAACGTGTTCCACAAACAAGCTTCCTTGATGATGCTGGTGAGCAGCCAAGTTTGGGAAGCACTAATATGTAATCTTTTGTATCACTGACTTTTGGCCCAAATACTTGAGTAATTGAAAGTCACTAAACCATGGACACTTCTGGCTCTTTCTCAGATGTCAAGAAAAGTTCGTTGGGGGGCGGGGGGCATTGATATGGGTTCATTTGGATCTGTAGACAAGAAGTGATTTTTTTTTCTGCATCTATGATGAGAGAGCTCTGCAGCATTCAGTTCCAGCTTGGTACTAATGAGCTGACCCAAGTCACTGTGCCCACAGAGAACACCGCTAACCCTTCAACTCTAGAACAGAGTCTCTTTATTAGAAAGCTGCATGGCGGCACTATGCCTTTTCAACAGTTGTGCATTCTGTGGGTCACTGTCTAGTGCTTTCCATGGAAGCTGAAGAAAACATTGGATTAAAAATTAAAAAAAAAAAAAGAAGGATGGCCAGTTTGCAAAATTAGGTGTACATCATTCAATGTTTCAGAGCATTCAATCTGGTACTACAAACATTTCTGTCCCATTTCAAAGCAGGGCATTTTATTCCATGTGTCCTGCTAGGAAAATCTCTTTAAACAAAATCACTTTTTCTCACATCAAACAATAATCACTTATTTTTTTTTCTTTTCCCTGAATTTTTCTGAAGATTTGGAAATCCTTTTGATTTCTTTGAATGTGTCTGGCAAAGGTCCATATACAGCATTTACTGTGTGCCTCCTCCACTTGGCAATAATGTTTTAGATACTGGGTACTTTGAGATATAAGAAAAGATTTAGTGTTAGCAAAAATCAGTGTGGTAAAGGTCATGATCCACTTCTAACAGCTTAAAAGAGGAAGTCTCCATGAGGTTCTCCTGCCTGGCACACTGCATAGCTGCCTGTAGCTGTGTGAGTCTGGCTCCCAAGGCAGGCCTTAGGGTGTGACATTTTCGGCTCTTGCCACAGCATGAGTGGTTTTTAAATTGTGTCCTCTGGAACCTTAGCATTCTTCCAGGAATCCACAAATGTTAAGATAAGGTTTTTGTTTGTTTTATTTAACTATTATAAATTAAACTTTAATGAGGCAAATACTGCTATCCGTTAACTTGTTCGATCAGGTTCACTGACTTTTGTGCCCTGCAATAAAGTAGAAGTTCATCTATCAACTACATGTAAACTTTGTATAAATTTGCTGATAACTGGATTTTTTTATACCCACTCCTTTCAGCTCTAAACCCACCACCTTGTTTAAAGTAACCCATCACCTCTACATTTCAGCATTTGCTGGGCAGCTCTCAGCCTCATTTACTGGGTATAAGAGCAGAACTGGACACAGTTGTCTGACCCTCCTTTGTTTTTATTTTTATTATTTATGTTTATTTATTTTATGTATGTCTTAGTTAGTGTCCTATTACTGTGAAGAGATGCCATGACCACAGCAACTCTTATAAGAAGGGATATTTAATTGGGGATGGCTGACTTTCAGAGGTTTCGTCCATTATAATGAAGGCAGGAAGCACGGAGGGACACAGGCAGACCTGGTGCTGGCATGAGAGTTCTACATTTGGATCTGCAGGCAGCAGGAAGAGAAAGGCACCAGGCCTGGCTTCAGCATCTGAAACCCCAAAGCCCACCCTCAATGACACACTTCCTCCAACAAGGCCACGCCTCCTAATCCCTCTCAAGTAGCTCCACTCCCTAATGACCAAGCATTCAAAGAGATGAGCCTATGGCGGCTGTTCCTATTCAAACCACCACAACATATATGAGTGTTTTGCTCATGTGTATGTCTGTGAACCACACACACATGCCTCCTGGTACCCTGGAGAGGTCACGTAGAGTTACAGTCAGTTGTGAGTTGCCGTGTTGGTGCTGGGAATTGAACCCAGGTCCTCTGCAAAAACAACTCATGCTCTTGACCATTGAGCCAACTCTCCAGGCCTGTCCTTCCCTTCTTCATGTGGTGTCGGGAGTCGTGTGGTTTTGGACTGCTTGGTCCTTCTCGGTTGTCGTTGCTAACTCCTTCTCCCTATCATGTTGGACTGCTACAGAGATTCCCGGGGTTACCTCCTTTTCTCTGTAATCATTTGACACAGCCATGTCTAAATATCACACATATGCCATTAAGTTCCCAAATCACGTCTCCAGTCCTGACGCTGATGCGAACACCAGACTTCGACATCCAGTTGCCTGTCTGACATCTTCACTTGTTTAGTCACCAAACATCTCCTCAACCAGCAAGCTTCTCCACCGGCAATTTCTCCCATTGCTCTGACAGCAACCTCATCTTCTTCAGCTGCTTGTAGTAAAAAGTCTGAACGTCATCCTTGACTCACCTGTCTCATATTCTACAATGCAATTCTCAGAACACGCCGTGGGGTTTGTCTTGAAAATACATCCAAAGCACATGGCACTCTTGGCCTTCTTGAATCACTCCCTTATCCAGACCACCACAGCCTGTCTCCTCAATTACTGCAAGAGACCACTGAGCATGTTCACCACCACCTGCCTGCTTCCTGCTTCCTGCTTTCTAATGCCGGCTTCCTCTGACCCCTACAGATTGGTTGCTCTCAAAGGAAGAGCCAGAACAATTGTGTTAAAAGGTAGGGCAACTCGTGTCCCTCAGCTGTTAGCCTCTAAATGTCCTGTCCCATGGCACCTCTGACCTCCTTGCCACCTCCCTTCACCCACTCTTCATTAGCCGCACTGCCCCCCTGGCTGGCCCTCCATTGACATGTGTATTCCCACATTAGACCTTTATACTGAAAGGTACCAAGTGGGTACAAAGAAAAGGCCTTTCTCTTCCTGGAAATCAACAAGGTCAAGTCTTTGCTCAACACCATCTATTTGTTGACAGTTCCCTAAGTTACTCTATTGAAAACTGCATCCAGTTCTTCCCTGTGTTCCATATCTAGTTCACCTAGAACAGACCATCTTAGAGAACACATGTGAATGATATATGGCTTCTGTCCCTCATTAGATGTATGCTCCGTGAGGGCAGGGAGCATTACCTCCTCCTGGGCAAAGTCTCATGTGTTAAAACACTGGCAAAGTGCCTGTCTCCTGACAAGCAAGCTGCTGCTAACCCAGTGCTTTTTGTTTTAGGGTGCCAGGTAAAGTGTTTGCCAGCTCTCAACAGCAAAACTAGCTTGATGTAGCTGTCGGTACTCAGAAAATAGAACACTGGCTTCTAACTGAAGCCCTCTCCTGCTGTATGTTTCTAGTCATACATATGAGAATATAAACATTTATAAACAGCCTTCCAATTCTTCAGGTTCTTTCCTTCAGCTTTAAGATGGGTGCTATTATTTTAAACATATTTCACTTAAATCATGCACATTTTTCAATGTTATTCAGTATTTTTAAATCCATCCTTATAAGTTGTGATTTTTTTTTAACCCAAAAGCGGCATATATTTCAGGAGAAATATATAAATTTTGAAGACAGCTGTGGTTTTACTAATTATTAGTTGTGTGAGAATAATTATAACATATTAATTCAGAAATTATTAATGATTTCAAGTCAGTGACAGCTGACCATTGAAGCGTTCACAGGTCCACCAGACCAGAGAAACATTATATATATAAACAGTTTGACAATCAGTTTTGTCATTTGCAAAAGTTGTGAAAGCTTATGGCATATTTTAATGAGTGACATATTTTTTGAAATCACTTATCATGATGGTGTGTAAACATCCAGTACAGCTCAATTGCGCTTTGGATGCTATATTTTAGGGTTCCACTGACTGTCACTGAAAAGCATTACACTTTGACATTTAGCAGATTGGAAAGGTTGAAACGCTTTTGTCTAAAACCATGGCTGGTGATTAGAGAGCAAATGACAACTGAGCTGCACGTGCCGAGTATGTGAAACTAAGGTAAATAAATTAATGAGCAGAACAGGAAAGGCGCAGTCAACACGCATCATTATTCCTACTGAATCAAATGGTGTCATACTCCACCTGGTTTTCTCCATTGATACAAATGAGGGGACCAAACTAAGAAGCTCAAAGTCCTTGTTCCTCCCCAAGAAGCCAAACAGAAAAAGCAGAGCACAAAGACATGGTAGGTAGGCATGACCTCATTGACGTTAATGTGCTTTAGGCCCTGGTCCTCAGGTCTCATTCAGATGCAGGAGCCCCCTCCAGCTGGTTTATTGAAGCAATTTAATGTAAAGAGAATATTCATGCAAACTAAAATCTGAATGGCCATTATTAAGAGAATAAATGATGTTAGATGAACAGACTTTGCTCATCTATTTAGAGTGATCCTTCCTAGTCAATCCATTTGTCTCAGAGATGAAATTAGAAATTAGAAATTTGACTGACAAGATGTGAATCAGCATTAAAGATAATTAAATCATCGTCCGTGAGGGACAGCCATGTGAGTTCAATTACTTTCTCTTCACATGGGGTAGTTTTTGCCCTTATGATCAACAGGCCTTTAGGACCTAAAAGGTCATCTGCCCTGTACTAACTTGAACATGATTTACTATCTTATAGAACTGTTTTTGTAATCTCTGAATAGAATGCTGCCATTCCATTAATAATCACTTCTCATTCATTTACATTTTGATGTAACATACAAGTTACCTCGTTAGTATACCTTGGCAATAACTACACTTTGTCCATGTGGGTTAACCTGATCATACCAAACCACAAGCTTGTAAATCATCTTTGCAAGAAGACCTTCATAGATATTTTTAACTATTTCTTTTATTTTTGAAATTACAAGATCATCACATAGTGTCCCCCTTCTCTCTCCTCCATCTAAAACCTCCTCCCATCTATCCCTTCCTTGTTCTCCTTCAAATTCATGGCCTCTTTTTTCATTCATTGCTGTTACAGCTTCATTGATAGCTACTGCACGAAGATTGGGGACGCATGTTGAATTGGGCTCCACTCAGCTTCGTTCATGAGCAGCTTCAGAAAAGTGAGCTAATGGCTTCCCGTTATAAGCATCACCTGGAACATGAGAATAATAACTCATGATTGTAGGATTTGCTGAAAAGATAAAAGAAATAACACTTACCAAGTTCCATGATCTGGTCTGGTGTAAGAGCTCAACAACAAACAGATATAGGACATGACACACCCAAATACTTTGCCTTGCTCTTCTCCCAAGTTCACCCTTATCAAGGGGCACACACACACCTCTGCATGACTGCCCTCAGTCTCCCAGCCCTGACTTTCTATAAATCAACTCATACGCAAAGGCAAGGGCAGGTGGTCTTTCAAGGGCAATACACTCTCATGAGCTTGAACCCCATGAGCTGTACACTCACAGGCTAATAACTAATTACAGCGTTTGGTTCTGACAGTGCATTTTGCTATTCCCTCGCACTGCAAATGTTCCTCTCCTGAACCCATCAGTCCACGAAAACAAGTTCAGTATCCCCTTGTCATATCTAATATGTCAATTGTACCGTGAAATCCTGTTTTTGTTTAAGCTCATGAGAGTTTTGAGTGTGGACCACGCAAACCAGCCTTTTAACTCCAAGACCATTTTTCATTATATTTCTTTGTCAGAAGGATCTGTTTGTGTATAATTAAATGTGGCTTTCTTAAACCTTTGCAGTTGGTAGCTTAATGTATTTTTGTTTTATTTCAAGTACAAAGGCTATATTATGCTTTTGTTGGCATTCATGCTAGTTAGTATGCCAGCTACATAATTTTGTTCCCTGCAATATGTCAGCATTTAAGTGCCTTGGGCTCAACAGGTGGTATAAGATAAGGTTCTGGCAAATCAAATGGGTAATGTGGTTATTTCTTTTGTCAAATTATAATTAAAAACAGAGACTGTGTAAAATGAGACTTACATTTTGCCGGTTTAAAGAGAGCCCAGCATGCAGCACAGATCATTTTCTGTAACAAAGGCCCATTAGTGAGGAAGCATATTGTCTGCACACATATCCAACACCTCTGATCCGAAGTCTCACTGCTCTCGACAGAGTTTACCATGTGACCTTAGGGTAGAATCCCTTCTACGGAAGGTTTCCACATAGCTGTTATTCAGGAGTATGAACTTCAAACCATGCCCAGCACATTAACAGGAAATTTAAAGATGCTTATCCACTGCCTTGCAGAACGAAAGAACTCAGCAAAGCTAAGGAACTCTGAATATTTTACTTAAATCATCTGCTTTCAATTTTTCTTGATATGGGATCCTGGTCTCCGATGATAAGACAGGAAAGGAGAGTATATCTGCAATGAAGAAATGAGAAAGATCCTTACTCCTCTTAAACGTGGCTTCATGTCAGATACTAGGCAATGCCCTACAGTATGAGGTGGCCATGAGCAGTACATACACGTGACTGTTTCTCTGGGAGTCCTCCCAAGTGGAAGCCACTCCTGCAGGCAGTTGAATGTGCTGCTTAGGCACTTGCTGAGATCACTCTGAAAGTTACACACCAGGCGGCATCCATATGCCTCCCCTGTTCACAGAAAGAAGCTAACAGATCATTTTCTTCCTCCAAGCCAGAGTAGTTGAGATTCTGGCTTAAGGTCCACTGTGCTGAAATCAAGACATGTTAGAAAAAGAATCCACCAGGTAATCCTTTTCCTTTCAGAAGTATTGGATTCTGAAACAATAATCCATTTATTTGTGCCTATTTAGGAGACTCATTTGAAGGGGAAAAGGCAACACCAAACAAAATATTCATCTATTCTTCTTCCCTGTGTGTCAGAATTATATATGCTTGATACCAATAGATACGACACAAAGAATTTTACTAAACAAAAGTCATTTGGGAGGTAAAGCATGCTTCAGTGAGAAGCTATATAAACTTTTCACCTGAATTTTCTTTTCTGCCCCAAATAAGCTTCAGCTAAGTGTCTTTATTTTTTCTAAATATATGTCAATATATTTGTAAATTATAAATATATGTATTTATAAATACATTTACTAATGTCTACATACAAAGAGACTCCTGAAATCTTGTGTGTAAATGCTTGTTAGTTCTAAGGCAAGGACTTATATGTTTAACAGACAGAAGGACATCTACACTGTGTGTCTGTGTTGACTTTATTTATGGCTGCTGCCTGACTACAGATAGAAAAGAACAAAAAGTCATTGCCAAGCCAAAAGCCTAAGATAATTATACGTTGGATATAAGTTTTGAAAGAATGACTATATGGTCTGTAAGTTTTACCCGTGATTCTGGTAGGGGCAGTACAATTGTCAGGATGAACAAAGGGGCAAACGATTTCTCTGGTTGTTGGTCCTCTCATCTGCACAGATGCGTTTGGAGGGCAGGAGGGATGGCTCAGTCGATGAGAACCACTTGCTGTGCAAGCATGAGGACCTGAGTTTAGATCCCAGCACCGTACACAAAAAATAACCAGGTGCAGTGGGGACTAGAGAGATGGCTCAGTGGTAAGAGCACTTGTCCCTCTTGCAAAGGACCATTCCCAGAACCCACATAACAACTCACCACCATCCCTAACCCCAGTTCCAGGTATTCCAATGCCATCTTCTGATCTCCACAGGCACCAGGCATGCACATGGTACACAGACATACATGCATGAAAACAGTCATGCACATAGAAGAAAATAAATAAATCTAAAAGCCTTTTAATGGATTTGGACTACACCAGAGGTGTTCAAATGACTAAAAACAGTATTTTTCTCTTTTTTTCAAGTATAATTCCTACTATATCAATCTAATCCACACAGGAAAATGGGCAATGTCCCTGGTAGCTTTATTTCTCCCATTTGGACTCCCAACTCCAACTTCTGGCTCTGCAAAACAAAGCTAGAAAACAGCCAAGCTTTCATTAAGTAGCCAACCAGCTAACCTCAAGTCACCAGGCCAATGTTAGCACTCCAGGATCCTCACCCTGTGTAACACCAGCTTTTGTAAGGCACAAAGTTCACTGTCATACATCACATTCCTCACTATCCAATGAAGTAACAATACTGTGGTATTCCTGTTTTAGAGATGAGGAAGCTGAGCCTCAGAGAGACGAGAGTGATCTCACCCCTGGTGAATTGGGGATAAACCTCAGAACAGAATCTGGAAGTGCTCGGCACTGCATCTTCCACATGGTGCTCTTTTCCACATAGTGTATTCTAATCAGGCTCAGTGATTTTAATTTCTGCAAGATTCAAACAAGCCTCTAGGGGCTTCATCGTATGCATGAAGACAACATGGGAGTGGAGTTAATAGAGAAATAACCGATTGCCAAATTCCATAGTTTAACATTGAACCCTGGAAAAGTGAACCTTTGTCATTTAACATCATGTCAAAGGTAGCTGCTAAGATTAGTAATGTTCATTATCCTCACAGAACTTAAATCCAGATGTGGACTTCAGCTATTTCATACTGAACATTAATCCTGCTCCATTAGAGAGTATACAGGGCCAAAGTACTCCTTCCATTTTCTAAGACACTGAGAAAGAACAAAAGAGGAAAATCTGTCATTGTCAGCATGTCTATTTTCTCCGCATTTCTTTTTAAACAATACCACTCCAATTATAATTTTCACAAAGTATATTTGAAAAATCACAATTATTCCAAGTTTGAGTTGAAAGCTAATGTGTGAAAATTCTTGCAAAACATTAGCAAAAAAAGAAAGAGAGAAAATTATTCTGGAGTGTTAAACATATTGTGAGCCGCACTAATTTAAACCTTTAAATACCAGTTTGAAATATAGATAGGTAAATAGAAGAGAAAACATCAAAGTTAAATAAAAACTAGCAGTTTTCCCACTGTCCAACAGGACCTGGGGCAGGGTTCCTGAGGTCCTCCTAGAGAGATGCACCTCAACACCACTCCTGTCCTGACCATGTAGCATTCGTGTGAGACCTGAAAATATGACATCACAGCAGCTGGACTGGCGGCTCACCACTTCAACTGCAGCATTCACAAGATAGAGGGAGGATGGTCGATGAGAGTTTACGATCTCGTCTAAAAATATAAAATGAGGAGGGGGAGAGGAAAGATCTTTAGAAGCTACACTTCAGACAAGGGGATAATATCCAGAATTTACAAAATACTGCAGAAATTAAATATCAGGGAAATAAAACTGTCAATCACCAAATAGGCAAATTATATATATATATGTATATATATGTGTGTGTGTGTGTGTGTGTGTGTGTGTATGTGTGTGTGTGTGAGAGAGAGAGAGAGAGAGAGAGAGAGAGAGAGAGAGAGAGAGAGAGAGAAAACAGATTGGCAAAAGGGACAGACAGGAGAAGCCAGTTGCTTTCTTTGCAAAAACCAGTGAAAGAGTGCTTGACTCACTGAAGCACATTATTAGTGTTAATAGATCACTGACATAGTATGCTTAATAAGGATTTCTAACTTTTCTCTCTAGCAGAATGAAGTCATCATTGGGAGAAGAAGAGGCTGAGCTCTTCTGAATGCTCAGGACCAAGTGCTGGGGATCAAAAGCACTTGTAGCCTAGAGGCTGGAGAAAACCTGACCTAAGCCGTGTCTTGAAGCTTCACACACATTACCAGCAACCTTTCCAGCCAGATTTGAAGCATGGTATGCTTGATATCTGGAAGCGGAAACGGAGCATTATGGAAAATGCAACCCTATGTCCCAGAAGCACAACTTGGAGAAGGGACTCTCCTCCACTGGAGCTGCTTTCACAGCTCATGGCAGAGTGGGTGGCAGATGCTGTTCAAATACTTGTCCCCATTATACATTTCCATCTCCACAAATGGGACAGTTATCCACCAAGAGCCTAAGTGATTGCCAGCTCTTTTTTTTATTAAGAAAAATTTTTCATTCATTTTACACACCAATCGAAGATCCCCCTCTTCTCTCTTCCCACCACCCCAGGCTCTCCCTCCTAACCCACCCCCCACTCTCACCCACAAGAAGGCAAGGCCTCCCATGGAGAGGCACATCCAGTAGAGGCAAGTCCAGCCCTTTCCCCCTGCCTCAAGGCTGCACCAAGTGTCCCATGATAGTTAGTGGGTTCCAAAAAGCTTGCGACTGCCAGCTTGTAATGGGCACCACCACAGCACACAAAGTCCAGTGTTTTCAAAATAGACTTCATTTTTAACTCTGAATTTCTAAGCCCTCCAGGCTGACAAGGTCACAAACACCCTTTATCTCCATAGTTATGACAACATCCTGCAAAAGTTACTCCTGTCACGTGGGGTATAATGGTGACCAAGGCCATGTCAGTTCACAGCAATCTAAACTACACATCTCTTTTAACCTCACCGACTACCTAGGGTTCATGGTGGAGGCCAGGAATCACTGACACTACAGCCCCAACTATCCAGCTGCTTTCTGTACTGCTAGTACAGAGGGTCTCTACAACTCATCAGTACCCACACAGCTCTGTAGGAGTCCTTTCTCAGTTTGACCAAGATGCAATATCCATCATTTAATTTTCTGATTTCATACTGTTGGCATTCTCTGTAGACTGGAGTCTATTTCTAGCCACCAGTACTTGTCACCCTGGGCACGGCTGGCATCATTCCTTTCGTGAGGAAGACAGTTTTCACATTGTATATTTAAACACATCTGTATCTCCTGGGTACAGCAATGCGGGACTCAGTCATCCCCCCTTTCTCACAGTACACACTGTGAAGAGTTCACCCTACAGTCTTCTGCCATCCTCTTCACACCGCCATGCCTCCCACCTCTAAGGAATTATGAGGGAATGTCATCCTTTGAGAAGTCACTTCCCCAACCGCATCTTACTGCTTCGAATTGAAATAGATCCCAAAGCACATCCCAGACACGAGGAGTTTGTTTTCAATCATACTGTCTTTCTTTGTCTCCACAGCCCGGCAGAAACTTCCGCGTGATTCTTGCCAAAGGTCTTGTACTTATGGGAGGCCAGATTTCAGTACCTGGCTTCCTGTCATTTCTGGGACTGAGCCCAATGCCTTCACTTCCATGTTTCTCTCCCTCTATATTTGGTTTTCAGTATCCTGCTTGATACATTGTACTCTGGGTGTTGTTGTTGTTGTTGTCGTTGTTGTTTGGTGTTTTTGAGACAGGGTTTCTCTGTGTAGCTCTGGCTGTCCTGAAACTCACTCTGTAGTTAAGGCTGGCCTTGAACTCACAGACATCTGCTTACCTCTACCTCCCAAGTGCTGGGATTAAAGGTGTGCCCCACCACCGCCCGACTATATTACACTCTTATTGGCTCTGGTTACTATGAGTCCCCTTTCTACATTTTTATGTCTTGAAACCTAAAAACAAACTTCCCCACTTCTGATCATTCATGTACCTGGTCTACTCTTCGACATTTCCGCCTTTCCTTACTCACTGAGAAATAATCTGCAGCCATTGTGCCAGACATCGAGCTGTAAAACAAGAGAGACGCGGTCTGTGCTTTCCAGTAGGTCCACGGATTCCCATTAGGTGACGGAGTGATCCTCCTTTGTCTGTGTATGAATTTGAACATGATGGGATGTTGACACACGTTAGGACAGGTGCCCCATCGTTTCCTTTCTGTGTAGGTAATTATCCTTTCAGGTCCTTGACATGAAAACCTCCTCAAATAGCTATAGGTCATGAACTTTGCCTGTCAAAAGCCTGTCACACAGCAAGAAGAGGTAACAGTCTATACTTAAGGAAAGGGGGCAGGGTTCAAACCACTTTAGAGAATGTATAAGATGTTAACTGGGATGACTAGCTCACCTTAGCCTGGAAATGAGACCATATTATTTTTGTTGATGGAATTCCATGCATTCCATCCAAACTCTCTGTGGTTCAACACAAATTGGTAATAGGTGGGGAAATAAATAAATATCATAGTGAAAAACTAATATGGTTGAGTTCATTATATTGCAAGGTATTTATTTTAACCAGTTGGGGGTGGCTCATGCCTGCAATTCCAGCATTTGGGAAACTGAGGCAAGAGGCTCTCCATGAGTTTGAAACCAGCTTGCCTATAGAGTAAGCTCCAGGTCAGCATGAATGAGAATGATACCTTACTTCAAAACATTCATTGAAGTCTCCATCCCTAAAAAAGGATTTTATTGTTTGAATTTTATATCAGAGAGCATAAAATTAAATAGCTAACTCAAGATCATACAAAGAGTAACTAGCTGCCTATGGTTACCTGAGTCATATGCCAAATTTCTATCTCTTAAAACATTTTCTATCTGTCTTAGTCAGAGTTTCTATTTCTGTGAAGAGACAGGATGACCATGGCAACTCTTATAACGGAAAATATTTAATCGGGTGACTAACAGTTTCACAGGTTTAGTCCATTATCATCATGGCAGGACATGGTAACATGCAGGCAGACATGGTGCTGGAGGAGTTGAGAGTCCTGCATCTTGTCCTGCAGGCAACAGGAAGTATGACTGAGACACTGGTCATATTTTGAAGAAGACCTCAAAGCCTGCCCCCATAGTGACATACTTCCTCCAAGAAGGCCACACCTACTCCCATAAAGCCACATCTCCTAATAGTGCCACTCCCTATGTGCTTATAGGGGCCAGTTACATTCAAACTACACTATCATTTAAGAGTGCGCAGATGTTTCTACATAAAACCATAACATTCCTGACAAACACAGTTTCAGATTCTGTGCTATTCAAAATATCCCAGTTTCTCTCAAACTATAATCATCACATAAATTTTCTGAGATTTTTTACTAAAATGTAGATTATGATTCAGTAGGCCCAGGATGGAAGCAAAGAACAACTATTTCTAAAATGTCCCCAACCTATCTTGGTATTGCTAGTCCACAGAATGTGCTCTGGGAATGTAATACCTCAAACCACTCCAGTGGATTTTGTGGGTGAGAAAATAAAGAGCCATTGTAAGAACCAATTAATTGGAGGAAGAGCAAACAAGACCCGAAGTCCAATGTTCTTTGTACTTCCCTATATTCTATGTCACATAAAATAAAATACTACTTAGGGTTATGTAACATAACATACCTAATAATGGATTTCAAAATTTAAAAAATGGATGCACTGACACAGATTTCTGCTTTTTATTCAGAAAAAGTCAAAAATGTTAGGAGTAAACTTTTTAAAACCACAGTTACACACACATCTCCTCAAAAGCATTTGAATTGACAGTAAACATGCAAATTTCAACTACTTACTATAGAGCCATAGGTGAATTATAATGATTTTACATAAATAAATAAATAAATAAATAAATAAATAAATAAATAAATAAATAAATGTTAGGTTCTGAAGAGGTAGATTGGTGGTTAAGAACATTTGTTGCTCTTGCAGAGGACCCAGGTGCAGTTCACAGCATCTCCATGGTGACTCATGACCATCCTGTAGTTCCAGGGAATCTGATGTCCTCATCTGACCCCATCAGGGACAGGCATGCATATGGTACACAGACATATATGCAGGCAAATAAGCATATATGTGAAATAAAATAGATATATTTTTATTTAAATATATGAGTTTACATTTTTAGTTTTTTATTTTCCTTAGGAAACCACTTTGGTTATAAAGGAGTTCTTTAAAGGTTTAAGTCTTTCTTTTGACACAAAAACTTCATAAATGTAAAAAAGTAATTCTCCAAGTCTTAAGTCCCAGAGTAAGTAATGTAAGAAAATATAAAGCATTATAAATATGCATAAATAAACAAATACATCAATGTAATTGCTTCCCAAATTTCATGCACATTGCATATTAGGTCATAATTTTTACATATTTTTCTTAACCCTAGAAGTAATTTTTTTTCAAATTTATGCATGCCAGAAGTACATATAGATACCCTTTGATATCCACAATAAGGAAAGGAAACTTGTAGAAAAAAATGAAACACCAACAATTAATAAGCTGTGGGGATTATTTTACTATTTTATATTAATTTATCAAGTAAAGACATAGAGCAGTCTTAATTAGAGCAGTCATCTCATGAAGGTGTGATTCTTAGGCTAATGCGGTTTTATATGTTGCAGAGCTCAACTTGTCCTGAGATACAGGCAAGGCAAAGCTCAACTTTATGGGAGAAAAAAAAACATAATTAACAGTGTAGCCACAGGCTAAATAAAGTTATTGACTTTTTAATCTTTTTTTGTAAGCATTCATTAAAGTTGCCTTTAAGGAGTATCATAGCAAGCATCTTAAGTCCCTTTAAATTGCCAGTTACCAACATGTTAGCGCGTGATTGTCAAAAACTGGCTGTAATCCTCTTACCCACTCTGAAATGCCCTTTTGCTTAATCCATAACTGGCCCAAAGGATGAGTAGAATCCAGGACACAGCATGTTCCTACTAACAGACTTCATTGTTCCTTCTGTATTCGTTTTGTGTTTGCTGTTACTATGGGCTGATTGGGGAAGACTCAGGAGCCAGCCAGCTCCTGAGAAATCATCCCTGGCTCTCCACTAGAGAGGACGGGAGAAGACATCAGTGGTACAGCAAAGTCTCCAGAATAGAATGGCTAAGCTGTGAGTCCTAGCACTCCCATAAGATCTCTGTCAGTGCGCAAATTATTCCAACTCACTCTTTTGTCACTATGGAGAGATGGCTTTTCCTGGGGAAGATGCAGTACGCATGCGCACTCACGCCAGGTAGGGAACTCACAACAGAACAAAGTACAGACACCACCACAGTCCAACTTGATGAAACAATGAGTTTCATTGGGGTGACTTACAGGGCAGAAATGACTCAAAGCCAGCTGCATCACCAGAACACACCCCAGCAGTCTCGATGGTTCACAAAAGCTGGGAACCTAGAGCACACTGCACAACCTGCAGGCAGCTCAATAAGTTGGAGAGTGTCCTTTCCAAGTGACTCTGGTCTAACCCTCTTCCAGGCAGCTCAGCTGGTTCCTTCTCATCACTCTGGCTGCTTCTTCCCTTCCTTTCCCCAACTCTCTATCCACTGTGTTGTTTCCATTTCTGGGTCTTTCCATCTGACAGCAAAAGAGTTGACACCTCCTGCAGTTTGAAACTGTTCTCCACTATCCCAACATACAAGACAATGGTCCTCAAATCCACAACATCTAGGGATTTCACCCCATTGGCCCTGTGCTGAACACTATGACTATGGGAAAAGAGGCAAAAATCAGTATATTAATGTAGACAAAATTCTAAACAGTCTTAGTAAATAAGAAACACAGAGCCAAATACAGAGGTAAGAGCCAAAGAGATCAGAGCAATAGCCATGACTAGCTTTAGCTTACCACCAGCAGTAGCTTCCCCAGACAGAGTTTTTTCCTGCCTGACTTGTGTTTTTATTGCCTTTCTGTTCTGCCTTCTCATTGGCTCTAAGCACAGCCACATGACTTCCTCGTCACTGCCTGTCTATACAGACCTCCAGATCTCTATGGTTGGTACTGGAATTAAAGGCTCATGTCACCACACTTGTCTGTGTCCTTGACCACACAGAGACTCTGCCTGCCACGTGATCAAATTAAGGGTGTGTGCTACCACCGCTTGACTTCTGCTTATGGCTTACTATGTGACCTCTGCTCTCCAGGCAAACTTTATTAACACACAAACAAAATCATAATTCAGTACAAATGAACTATCACCTAATAAAAAGAAAAAATCTATAACTAATATAAGAAAAACTATAGACAATAAATACAATAACTACATTTTAGACTTGAGTCACCTGCCTTCCTCAGACCCAGAGGTGAAGTAGGTCCCTGAGGGACCTGAATGAAGGGGCAGGATGACCATCTCCCCAAATATCAAAGCTTTGACCAAAGGAAGTATGAAAAGAAAACAGCATGCACAAAAATAAGAAGAGTTCAGGTTTTATTTTCCTCTATCTAACCAGCAATCAGCCGCAGCCACCAACTGAATGCACAAATTTATACTTTGAGATCCAACATTTGCTCTGCATTTTAGTGTTTCAAGTCAATGGCCAAAAGATATCTTTAATTGAATGTTTCACATTTGCCTCAACCTCCAAGTGCCCAAATTAGTACTTGATCGCTTCTCAAAACTGAGACAGTGTTCCATGCCCCCATCAGGTTTGTGTTTATTATTTCTGTCTATGACCCAGAGAAATAAAGAATTGTCCTAGATTCCCTCCTCTCTCACAATACACCACAGCTTCAACCCTGAAGAGCGCTTCCAACATGTTCTCTCGTCAGCATATCGCTGCTGCTTCTTCGTTTACAGTTCTAACACAGACCTGTGCAAAGGGTTCTGAGGCTCTGTATCACCATTTTGACCCCCCACCCCCTCATCCTCCACACTGCCACAGTAATGATTCTATCTGCCCTTGATTTATAAATCCTGAAAGTTCCACCATGACTTGCCTAAGTTTTCAAATAAGGCACAAAACTTCATACAGTGCATAAGACCATGCTTGGCCCTTTCCCAGTTATTTTGTGAAGCCCCTAGGGCCCCCTTACCTCTGTCAATAGAACTGAACAAATTGCACATTGCATACCACACTGTTCTTTGTAACCTCTGACTGAATCTCCCAAAACGTAACTCATTATTACATCTCCAATAATCGTTCCGTTAAGCCAAATCTCCCTTCCAGCCTGCTCATAGTGGCTGTCATGCCCATCAGCGATTTTAGCTATTACATCGATCTGCTGTCGCCTCTCCCACTGTCAAACAATCCAAGACAAGGCTAAGGACCCATCTTTCTTTCCTTTATCTGATCGTGTAACCCGGCACCTAGCTAAATGGGATGCTTAACTGAGGTGTGAGAGCAGACGTCTTTAAGTGGGGAATCCAGTCATGCTGCTCTGTGATACTTGCTGTGTCCTGACAATAAACCTCACACAAGTCATGTGAAACCCACAAAGCTAGAGAGGGAAGCAGCATTCGAGATTTGACCCCTTCCCGTTGTCCTACACCCTCTAATGTCTTTGACCTTTGATAGTGCTAGCAATTGTTAGGCACTTAAATGGTCAGTGAACATTTAAATGTTTATGACCGAATGCAATGGAATGCATATTTAATGTGCATGTACATGTACATGAACATACAAATATATTGACAAATATTTGGGGTCAAATGACATTATTATGCAGCATGAGCATATTTGTTAAATCCTCATTTGCTGTATCCTTCTTCCCTGCTCCCTGGATGCATGTGGTTTTTTAACATCTGCTAGACATTGTGTTCTTGCTGCTCTTCGGCCTCTGGCTATCCTTTATCCATGACACATCTCTGAAGCTCTAAACAGAGTTTCTTGAAATATAAATTACAGTTTCAATACAGATTTTTCTCTCCTATATAGATGCTGAAAAGCTGGGACCTCACTATCTCACACAAGGCTTAGCCAAGAAAATACACATTAGCATTTTACTGAATTCAGTCATCAAGTTTTATCCTTTTCCAAAGGAGGAATTATCGACAAATGAGCCACCTCCTTTATTTAGTGTGTCTCATTTTCAGGAATGTTTGAATTACCTTTAAAAATTACCTTATTCTAAAAGTATAAGGGTTTTCCCCTCAAAGCACGAAGTATAGCTATCATAATAGCATCCAGAAGAATTTATCATGTGAACTGATTGATCTGACCCCATCCCTCCCCCTCCCCTTTCCCTTGCCTCCTCTGCAGCAAACAAAATGACCTCATGAAAGAAAATGGGCTCCATTCCAGTGACTTTCTTTTCCCAAATCATCCTCTCCTTCATTATCAGTCCATCTCAGGAATCAGATCAGAATAAGTTCTTCAACAAATAGAGTGGTTATGTCCTGAACATAAGATTTCCTGCAGATTCTCAGCCAAGGACATTTGAAGACCTCCCTGGTTTTGAGAGACTTGAGAAGTGCAGTCCAAAAGGCACTGCCGCAGAGATGGGCTTGGTTTGTTCTCCAGGTGGAAATGATCCCTTGATGGATTTAGTTGTGGACAGATTGACAACTGACAGTCTGTCAAGTTCAGAATACAAAGACTAAGAGAAGCAAGAAACAGGACTTGTGTGATGCCTTCCAGTTGATACAAATTAACAGAGCCAGTGAAGGTGATGGGGGGGGACACTGTGTCAACTTGCTGTCAAGTTTCTCAAGGAAACCTCTGCAAACCAACTTTAGTTGGCTTCTTGCACAT
This sequence comes from Onychomys torridus, assembly GCF_903995425.1. Lineage (NCBI taxonomy): Eukaryota > Metazoa > Chordata > Mammalia > Rodentia > Cricetidae > Onychomys > Onychomys torridus. The sequence goes on from NC_050453.1 coordinate 56,186,939, forward strand.
TTAGTCGGCTCCATTTGAAATATCTTTTGAAGTTAAGAAGCTCACTCACTCACATTTCTCAAAAAAAAAGTGACTGAAGAGTAACCTTTAAGAAAAATAGCTCATGAATACAAATGGATTTTAATGGGGGTCTATTATCGCCTCAATGCTTGCATGCAGCTCCATTAATATTAATGGGAGTTAGACATATGCGTTTATGAGAGATGAATAGACTCTTACTGTATTTACTGCAGGATTGTTTTGTTTGCCTGTAGTGTTCAACCTAGCCAGAGTTCCTAGCAACAAAGAAATGGAGGTTTTGTTGTTTGTTTGTTTGTTTGTTTGTTTGTGTGATTCCATATTAAATATAAGAAGAAACTTTCTCCAATTTGTATTTCTTTTTTCTCCCACCCTCTTAAGGATAAACCATTTCATTGAAATGGGAATGAAAAAAATAATATGCATTTCTTGGTTTGTAAAATTTTGCTTCATCCTGTATAAAGGATTAATTTTATAAAAATGACTATGCAGTAGCCTGCTTTCATTTCTCTGCTGGATTAACTTCAGTCTCTGCAAGTTGGTTTGTCCCATCTCAGGTCTGTGCATCTTTACCTCTGAGTTTGTTCTTTGACTCTTCCAGAGTGTTCTGGGATCATCAGAAACGTGCTGGTAATTGACTTGTTTGGACAGCACGTGAGTAGCATCTGTTAAAAGACAATGCAGTCTTGCTGTTCACCATTAAGACACAGTGTTAACTTGGGGCTAAGCGGGTCCAGAGACTCCCCAGACATCATTTTCTCAGCTTCTTCTTATCGTAATCTCCATTAGAAATGAAGCACTTTGGCTCAGAACAAAGATGTGCACTTCACACTGCTTGTCAATCCTATGCATGCAGTCATTGCTTATCCACTCATTAGGGTCTCATTTTCACTCACCCTTTCTTGCCTTTGACAGGCTCCCCATCTCAAGAATAACAACCATGAACTGCAACAACATTGTTCCTCTCAGGAGAGAGAGAATCGATATGACGGGAAAGTCGGAGGAGTTAACCTCTTCCACTTACTTAAGTGACGCAGCCTCACAAGACTGAGAATAGGGAGAGCTCTTGTGGTTTCTTTCCCAAACACCCAGAAGCACTTTGTTTGGTAGGAAACACTCATGTCAGGGAAAGTCTTGCTTTCTCCTCATCACGTTAACATGTGTCAGCTTGAATTGAACTGAAGATTTCATAGAGAAGACAGAGATTAGGAGACGCATCTGCCACCTCTGCCATAGAGAGCAAAGCAGAAATATTGCTAATCTGTGCATCTGAGGACAATGATGCTAAGCAAAACATTACATGGCCAGCAATGACATAGAGGCTAATGAATGGTACACGAGAAGGGGAGTTCTTTTTCAACAGTTCTCGTGCCCTTAGATCAATAAGCACATTTAGACAGTCTAACTAAAAACTGCCCGAAAACAGACTCAACAACTACGGTTAGCAAAAAGATATATGACAGAGTGTCCTTTATACATCAGCTGACCGTCAGAGTAACACAAAGCCAAGGCAAATATGTTTTATTCAGATAAGAAGTTCCAAGGTAATAGTTTTTAAAAGAGAGAAAGAAAAAAAACACAGCTGTAGGTACATCTTCACAGTAGAGCATTTGTCTCATTCATGTATAAGACTCTGGGTCTAATCCCAGCATGAAAATGTTAACTAGTTAATGAATGAATGAGTCAGGTCTCTGAGGAACAGATGAATGTGACAAGTGAGCACACTCATCAACAGCACTTCAATAAAAGTAATGTAAATCACATCTTATTCTTTCAAAAAGTAGAGGTTATTTGTGCTGTATGCCTTTTCCACACTGAGCCACCTCTCCAGCCATATGTTATTCATTTTTAAGAAACACTTTTTAGGGCTAGGGAAACAGTCAATAAAGTGCTTGCCTTACAAGTATGAAGAACTGACCTTGGACCGCACAACCCACATAAACAAAAGCCACATAAACAAGCATGGAATCACATGCTGTGGTGTAACAGGAAACTTAAAGAGTCTTATTAATAAAACTCAAACCCGAGGCCAGTTATTGGGGTGAATGCTGGAAGATCAGAGAAGCAGAACAAGCCACAGCTATCTCACTTTGCTAGTTCCTCAGGTGATCCTGTTTCCTCAGGCTGGAAGCTTCTGAGTCCTCCTCCTACACATGAATCTCAGCTGAACTGTGTTGCTCCAAAGCTTAACTAACTACATGCTTTTTCCTCTTTTGTCCTTGGTCCTTACGCCTTATATACCTTTTTCTTTCTGCCCCCACTCCCTGGGATTAAAGGCGTGGGTCACCATGCTTAGCTGTTTCTAAAGTGGCCTTGAACTCAGAGTCTGGCTAGCTCTGTCTCCCAAGTGCTAGGATTAAAGGTGTGTACCACCACCGCCCAACTTCTGTTATAGCTTACTCTTCCCATTTTCTAGCCACCATTTCTGGCTCTGTTCTAGTGGCTGTCTGTTCTCTGACCCCAGATATGTTTATTTTGGGGAACACACAATATTTCAGGGAACACAATACCCACCACACTGTGGTTGATATATTATGCACCCCAGTAAACTTATGTGGGGGTCAGAGAACAGAACAGCCACTATATTAAACATAGGTTTAGGCAGTGGTAGCACACCCCTTTAATTCTAGCATTCAGGAGGCAGAGATCCACCTGGATTTCTGTGAGTTCAAAGCCACACTAGAAACAGCCAGGCATGGTGACACATGCCTTTTATCCTAGTGAGTGATGGCAGGAAGCAGAAAGGTACATAAGGTGTGAGGACCAGGAACTAGAGTCTGTTAAGCTTTTAGGCTTTTGAGAAGTAGTTCAGCTGAGGTCCATTCAGATGAGGACACAGAGGCTTCCAGTTTGAGGAAACAAGATCAGCTGGGAAGTTGGTGAGGTGAGGTTAGCTGTGGCTTGTTCTGTCTGTCTAATCTCTCAGCTATCACCCCAATATCTTGATCTGGATTTTTTTTTAGTTAATAAGACCTTTTAAGATTTGTGTTACAATATGCTTGTGATCCCAGCACTGAGTTGGGGGCAGGGAATGGCAGATCCCTGGGGCTCTCTGGCCAGCCAGTCTAGCCTATCAGGTGGGTACCAGGCCAAAGAAAGACCCCATCTTCAAAACAATAAAAAGGTGGCTGGACCTGAGGAACATCAGGTCATCCTCTGGCCTCCCCATGCATGAAGATGTATATAAACTGTGCACCTACACAAATGCATACACAATAAGAGAGGAAAAAAAACTTTCTAGTTTAAAGAAGTATATAAAGAAATTCTGAATCACAAAGAAGTTTGGAAGCACTAATTACAACATCATTTTGAATGAAACTGTTACATTTGGATTTTTTCAGAATATTGTCCACAAAACACTCAAGAGTATAAGAGTATATATGGGGGCCTGGGGTCCAGATTACAAAAACTCAAGGAAAATACAGAGGTGTTCAACCCCAGGCCTCTGTGTGAGGGATTGAGATAAGCTGTCCAGAGAAAACTCCAGCTGAGGAAACGTTGGCTTCATGATTCTTTGTAACATGGAACAGAGAAACAAAGCCATTGCAACTTGCTCTCAACTCAGACCACTCCTGAGTGGCAACACATGAAAGAGAGCTGGATATCCTTCAGCCTTCCCTCTCTCCAAGGTGCACACACCCAAGAAAACAAAGGAAAGAGGGCCCACACAACCACGCAGTGGACATGGGGAGATTGTTTAGTTTTTAATTATTTCCTTGTGTGAATGAGTGTGTGTGTGTGTGTGTGTGTGTGTATGCACACAGTGTGTGTGAGCACACACATACATGCACTCAGTGTGTGTATGTTTTCATTCCCTCTTTCCCCTCTTCTCCTCCTAAAAACCAACTTCATTTATTCTCTCTGTACTTACCAGTTTGTTTGCTTTTTAATTATTATCTTCAATTACATCTTTCTCCTGTATTCTCCCTTTTCAGTTTTTGAACACCCATAGTTTTCTTTTGCTTTCCATTTTCCATTTTCTTTTCACAGATTTTTTTTTCTTTCTTGTCATCCTAAAAACCCTCTAGTTTACCCACCATTCCTATTATTGTTGTTAGAGTTAAGGATGTTAATAGTCAGCATTTGGGTTTCACATTATTTGTATTCCTGGTTTATTACTATTTATTTCTGTACTGTAATTTATTTGTCTCATTCCACACAGTGCTGGAGATTGGGAATGACACTCTGAGTACATTGTGTGTATAGACACTGTCATTGAGCAGTCCCAGGAAAGCTGAAAGCCACCCACCCCTACTTAAATTTGAAGGAGTACTGTAATGCAAAGAATGTGGTAGAGATAATCCCCAAACTGATCACAAGCCTCCAAGGAGGGTACAGATCAGAGATTGAGCTAGAAGTTTTCCTTTTGATGAGACTTGTAGCATTAATTTTAAATGATCTTATTAATGAAATCACATCTGAGCTAGGTATTGGGGTGAATGCTGGAAGATCAGAGAAGCAGAACAAGCCACAGCTTCCTCACCTCGACAGTTCCTCAGCTGATCCTGTTTCCTCAGACTGGAAGCTTCTGAGTCCTCATCCAAAATGAATCTCAGCTGAACTGCTTCTCACAGCTTGAATGCTTAACCAGACAAATGCTTCTAGTTTCTAGTTCTCATGCCTTATATACCTTTCTGCTTTCTAACATCACTCCCTGGCATTAAAGGCATGAGTCACTATGCTTGGCTGTATCCTTGAACAGATGGATTTCTGCCTCTGGAATGCTAGGATTAAAGGTGTATGATACCACTGCCTATCCTCTATGTTTAATATTGTGGCTGTTCTGCCTCTGACCCCAGGTAAGTTTATTAGGGTGCACAATATTTTGGGGAACACAATATTACCACAGAGACTAGAATAGTAATTATTACTTATACATGTAACTGATACACTCAAATTGCCACAACTTTTTTATACATAAAAAGAAAGCAGGAAGCCCAAGCTGTGGTATAGATTCACTATGTCAAAGTGTGGTGGTTCTCACCAAGGAATTAAAAAGAAAACTATAAAATCCAATTGAAGAAAGACTTAACATTTCTCAATAGCATTATATCTCAGAATAGTCATCAAAATATGACTGCCCTGTAAAAATGTTTTCACATAAAGTTAGAAGAACTAGCCATCCTAACAGACACACCAAGCTCAACATAAAAATTCAAGATACAGGGCTGGAGAGATGACTCAATGGTTAAGGCCACTGGCTGCTCTTCCAGAGGTCCTAAGCTCAATTCCCACAACCACATGGTGGCTCACAACCATCTGTAATGAGATCCGGAGCCTTCTTCTGGCCTGAAGACACACATGCAGACAGAATACTATATTATTATTATTAAATAAATAAATCTTAAAATAAACACTCTCAAAGTAAACAAAATTTATAGACCAAGAACTAAACAGCTCACAAGTTTCAGGAAGTTCCTAAAACTTAAAAAGATTCACCAGGTTTTTGTCTAAGGTTTTACAAGCAGTAAGAACTGCTAAGGAGGAGAGATTATCTGAGGAGCAGAGCTGCCTATAACTCCTGCAGGGCACATCAGGGATGCAGGCTTACACATCTAACAGGATGTGCCCAAGCCTGGAGGTTGTGAACAGCAGGAGGTAGGGCTCTCCAGACTAGCCAGAATGTGGGATGTTCAAACAAAACTGTTAGTTTTATAGGTGGGAAGAGTGAGGGTAGGCTAAAATCAAGCATGATCACTAGGCTGGGCCAGCGCATAGGATGTGCATTCCAGGCTGGGCCTAAACATTATATATGTATGGCAAGAGCAGAATTAGGTCAGGTGGACACGAAGGACACACAGGGTGGGTAGAGTTGCAGAGGTTAAGGGGGTAAATATGACCTAAGTACATCATATGCATGCCTGAAATTTTTACAACCAAACATCTAGCTTTATTCCACAAAAGTGAAAATTAATGTCCAAAGACTTGTGCACAAATATTCACAGCAGCGCAAAAATGAAATAAACTATTGGTCTACAGTGATCATGGATGAACCGCAAAATAATCACAGGAGGTAAAATAAGACACACGTGAAACAGTGCACAGCCTCTCATATAAAATACAAGCCACCATAAGTAACAAAAAAAAGCACGTTAGCTGTTGCCTGGGGAAGAGCAGTGTGTACAGATAGATGGATTACAAGAAGCACAAAGAAAGCTGTAGGAATGGTGGGCGTGTTCATTAGCTGTCATGACTGTTCCACAGGTGCACGCGCATGTCAAAACTCATCAACTCCATGCTCCAAATATGGACAGTTTATTTGTGGTAATTACTCTTCAATAAAGCTGTTAAGAAGAGATTAGCTAAAAACCAGTCTTGATCACTTCTAGATGTCAAAATTATGAATTTAAAAAAAAAAACAGATTGCATTGCAGGGTTTGTAGGGCAATTATAGAATGTTCCTATTTTTAAGCGTCTTCACTCCTAATCAGACTATTCTTTGCACCTGAGCCGGGGAACAAGTGATAGAGCAGAAGGAAGCGATCAGCAAAGCTGCAAGTGATGCTGATGTCGCCAACTGTTCCCCAGCGTTTTGTGTGAGAGGCAACGTTCTGAGCATATTAAATCCCCTCCTAAGTCTAACAGCAGATGGAGAAATGTGTTAGCCTAGATTTATATCTGTGAGAACCAAGACGCAAAACTGCTCATTCATCCTGCTGAAGGGCAGATGTCTAGTAGTATCCGACAGATAGTCTCTATGAGCTATCAAAAGGCAAACATGGGAAAGCAGAAGTAAAAATATTAAATATAGGTTTCTGAGCCTATATTTAATATGCAAGTGTCCACTGCATACTCAGAGAAATAACTCTCTTAACAACCAGCTATTGCTTACAAAGTGGCAAGCTTATAAGAAACTGCTCATAAGTTTGTAAGATTGTCTTGTGTAGTTTTAGAACCTTCTACAGATGAAAGCAGCTGGACTTAGAATGGGTGGGGGAAACCTGTCCACACAACATGTTGTTCAAGTACTAACGTCTAAATCTAAATTTACCTAGGGTGGTCACAGTTTTTTGACACTTCTTGTGTCTGTTGACTATTACAATTGTATCATAACTTTAAACTTAAACACTAGTAAGTCTTTTGTGCCCAGAAGAAGAAAAAAACCTAACTCAATCAGCCCTCTCTGATGCACCTAAGATTCACCAACAACACACCACCATTAACTACTGCTCAGCAGGAGAAAGTTACCAAGAAGTCTAGTCCAGTTTAAAATTCCTCTCTGCACCATACACTGGCCGTCTACTCCCGCTAGCACATCTGGGTTTATGGGATGAAAGGTATACATGCTATTTTGACATTGGTGATATTACAAGAGACTTTGGGTGAGGGGTGGTTGTCTAGATTACCACTGAGCTCATCCCATGGGACAAAGAATAGAACATTCTGGAAAGAGGAACCCCTCAGACAGAAAAGCGAAGTGCCAGTTGGAGAGGGAAGAGCCACTGGCCAACATCTAGAGATCTGGGGCCAGGACCTGAAAGCAAGCAGAGGCTGGAGAGAGAAAGCAGCAGTGGTCTGGAGGGTCCCAGACAAAAGTAACGATCACAGATCTAAAACTGCTAAAGCTGTTACCACCATCCTAAAACAGCTGCCTCTGCCCAGAAGTGAAGATGGAGATCTGAGGGTCCTGGACACAAGGAGATCTTTACAGATTCCTAGAGCTGCTGACAGAAAAACATGACCTCCAAAGAGAAAATGAACAAAAACGACCAACTGTAGTAGAACAAACAGCTTCCATCAAAGGAAAGGAAGGAGTCTCCAAAGTGGGAGTCAGCCTGGAGGCTCTGGGTCCATCTTTTCATAGGCTCCTGGGGCCCTCCAAGCTCCTAACTCCTAAACTCCCTGACTGGTCCTTCCCAGGGGAAACCTGGTTGAGGAGACTGCCGTTTTGTAACCATTGCAAAGCAGGGTGTAGGGAAAGCATTCCAGCAAGGAATTAATAGCCTTTCATAAAGGGGACTGTCCTTGTTTTATTGATCAAGTTCTCCTGACCCTCCTCCAATGATGGGAGCACAGGCTTTTGTTTAGTAATATCCAGATTTTTTCCTCAGTCTGTCTTGTAACCAGACATCCTGCTGATCTCTGTTCTTACACTTGCAATTGTCTTTCTGTCCCAACTTTCTTGGACACATTTCTTGGCTAGCTTAGCTTTCTCTCAGCTCCTTCTGACGTTCAAATGTAACTTCTGCTTGTTCTGCTCACATCCTAGGCTGTGCACACCTAAATCTTCATTGAAAAACCATCAGTCTCCACTATGGTGGTTCACAGCAACACTCAACATTCTGCCAAACTATCTATCCAGAACCACTGGCGAGTTCTGCACACCCCAGTCCAAGAGGTCTTGAGAACAATACAGTGCTGTGTTTGCTCCACCTCACCATCCTGCTGTCTATTGGTGAAATTATTAAGGCCACTCCACGTAGTTAAAAGGGAGGTTTATTTTGTGGGGTAACTTACAAATGAAGGGGTAGGTTACAGGGTCTGGCAAGGGTATAGTGCAGTCCGGCGGTGTTCTCTGGAGAACTCTGCTCGGTCTACCTCCAGCGTCCAGAGTCCGGGAACCAAGAGAGAGACCTCTTCCCGATCCTTGGTCTTCCACTTCCTCCTCCACGCTGCCTTGTGGGCAGGACCATTACCGAAGCCTCAATGGGGGTTGGAACTTCCAGGCCAATGCTGGGATGGCTATCCACTACATCTCCCCCTTTTGTCTAAATAAGAAAGTTCTAACCTAATACAAGACTATATACAAAGAGATGGTTATCAAATATTGTCCAGGAGTAATGAGGGATAATGACATAGATAAGTTGGAATTACAATAAGTGCAAACAATATCAAGCAAAAAACACATAGTAAAATCCAGGGAAGTCTAGGGCATGGGTAGGTGGCGTTTTACAAAGATCATTCCAAAAGGTGTCCTATCCTAAAGAACCTGAGTCTAATACTTAATATATCCTATCTAAGATATTACATATGTATATATACTAAGTTGTAACTGTAACTGAGAATCTCCAACCTCATCAAAGACCTGAGAAGGAATATAATAATACCTGAGAAATGGGAGAAGGACACAAGCAACTATCGGGAGTCTTGCAAGAGTAGACAGATACAGCTGGCAGCCTGGACAGTCACCTAATGTTTCTCAGCATCGTTGGTGCATTCAAAATGGCTACAGGCCTAGAGTATCTGACAGTCCATTTTCAGAAGCAGGAATTCTGAAAGACCATCTTACCCTGTCTTGGCAAAGTATAGTGGTCACTTTCCTTGTGTCCCGCTTGTCCAGAAAGGACAGCATTTGTACTGTCAGCAGTTGAGGCAAGTTCTTTGCCCAGTAGGCCATTTTGTGCCAAGAAGACAAACTTCCAAATGGAAATGTCTTAGAAGCCCAACATTCTCTCGGGATCAAATTGGTGCTGCCAGGAGCAATTATGTCTTACGTCAACAGAATTCTAAGTTATTTAAATGCCATATTCTCTAGGTCCATGAAGTGTTTGAAGATTACCTGTCCATCTGACCTATGTATTTATAAATCTGGATAACCTAACTAACATAATTATAGAGATGACAAGCATAGGTGACAATAACTATGTAAGTCTTATCTACCTAAACAACCTAAGGACTAAGCTTCCTATAAATAAGGCAAACAGTCTGTAAGCAAATGTGCAGTAAAAGGACAATGACTTTAAATTGTGACAATACACAAAATATCTTTAACAAAGGTAGGAATGTATAGTGCAATATGCAATATGATAATAATCCTAAATATATATCAGTATACAGAATATCTTAAACAGAAGTAGAACATACATACAGTACGACAGATATAAATTCACATTTGTATCAATATACAAATATTTCACATAAGAGTAAAAATATGTGTACAATATAACAAACATAGTTCTGTATTTGTATCAATGTACAAATTATCTTAAATAGGAATGTAAAAAGTTTATATTTGTATCAACATATAAGAATTCATAACAATGCAAAGGCTGCTATATTACTAAATTTGTTTACTAATGTATATGATAGTCTACCATAATATCTTATACCTGTCCATTCCAGTTCTTCTTCCCCCCCCTTTTTTTTGGGACATATTTTCTTTCCTTAAGGAGAGTACTGAGTTTAACGGTTTCTTCCACCCCCAACCCTAGAACCATTATCCATAACCCTGAGAAATATGAAACCTTAGGGAGAAGGGGCGTCCTTTTCTTAGAATTGCTTCCTGCTGTTTAGGGAGCGATGGTATCTCTGTTGGGTATGGTGAGAAAGCTCAGATAGTTAAATCTCAATTAGACTAACTGTAGATTCTGCAGCAACTCTCAGAGTAATGGGTAAGATTGTCTGAAATTTTGGCAAGAAGTGTAGTATGATGATGATTACCATTGCATCATTCTGGATTGGGTAGAGTTGTTGTTGTTGGGGCCCCATCTTCCTTCTGGAGTCTTCAGAGATTGCTATTGGAAAAAACTTATTTTTTATCAGAATGGAAGGTTTGGATTTAAAGATGTCATGACATGTAAGAAAGGATTCCAAGAAATCAAAAGTAAGCATGGAGAGAATTAGAATCTTGAAGATAATGGTCCCTTATAATTGGTTTCCTTCTGTCTCACACCAGAGGGCTCTTCTGATATGGGACTGAAGAATCTCTCAACCTTTTCTTTTATCAATATGCTTGGGTTTAGAGAAGGAGTGAGCCAATTCCATCTCCAAAGCCAGCTTGGTTTATAATTAAATTGGAACCACAACTATTCTAGATTGATAGAGATATAGATGTTAGACAGTGATATCTTACCCTGTGTAGATTGGTACCAATAGATTCTTTCTTTCTGCTGTAAACATCCGGATATCCAAGGCCTTATGATTTCTGGAAGATGGGTATTTCCATTATCCTGGAAAGACAAAAACAGAACCCTACCCCAACCTTTGATTGTTAAATTTTGCTTACAAGCTGAAGAGATGTCACATTGGTGGATGATCTTTTATTTCTCCTCATCAAGGGGTTTCTCCTGTTTGAATCAAATTTTTATTAATTTTGTTGGTATCCATAGCTTTTCTTCTCCTGTGGAAACAAAAGCAAAACCTCTTCCCCAACGTAGGACATATCCAGGTTTCAATTCTGAAGTCAACATATCTTTGAAATAAACCGGTTGGTTTAGCTCAGGAGTTTTGTCTGTCGTCCAACGTCTATCCACAGCTGTTGTTCCTTTCTCATCAGCATTGAGAAAATTCAAGGTTAATAAAGCACTATGCAATCTATTTCTAGGAGTCATTGTTACCTGTTGCTGTTTATTTAGCATATCCTTTAAAGTTCGATTGGATTTTTCTATGACTGCTTGGCCTGTGGGATTGTGTGGTATACCTGTAATAAGCAAAGAACTGTCTCATTTTATTGGAGACATATGCTGGGGCATTGTCTGTCTTCATTTGTACAGGTATTCCCATGATGGCCATAACGTCTAATAGGTGTGTAATCACAGAATCAGCCTTTTTAGAACTCATAGGAGTTGCCCACTGAAATCCTGAATAGGTGTCAATGGTATGATGTACATACTTTAATCTTCCAAATTCTGCAAAATGAAACACATCCATCTGCCAAATTTCATTTCTTTGTATACCCTTTGGATTGCTTCCTGCAGGTAATGGAGTTTGGTTATAGAAGGAACAAGTAGGACATTTTTTCACAATATCCTTAGCTTGTTGCCAAGTAATGGAGAAATCCTTCTTCAAACCTTTGCTATTTACATGGTGTTTCTTGTGAAATTCTGAGGCTTCTAGCACATTACCTATTAGTAACTGATCAATCTCATCATTACCTTGTGCTAGAGGTCCTGGCAGACCTGTATGGGATCTGATATGTGTTATATATATATAGGATGTTCCCTTTTTCTGATGATTTCCTGCAATTGTATGAATAATGAAGTTAATTCTGTATTATCAGGAATAAATTCAGCAGTTTCAATGTGTAAAACAACTCTCTCTGCATATTGAGAGTCAGTGACTATATTGAGGGGTTCTGTGAAGTCCATCAGTACCATAAGAATGGCATACAGTTCTGCCTTTTGTACAGAGCTGTATGGACTTTGTACCACTTTACTTAAGTCTCCTGATTTGTATCCTGCTTTCCCTGATTTATTTGCATCAGTATAGAATGTGAGGACTCCAGAAATTGGCTTGTGTCGTACAATGTGAGGAAGGACCCATTCAGTCTTCTTTATGAATTCTATTCTCTTGCTTTTGGGATAATGGTTGTTAATCTCTCCCAAAAAGTTACTGCAGGCTCTCTGCCAGTATTCATTATCTTTCCATAGTGATGAAATTTCCTCATTAGTTAAAGGTACTACAATTTCTGCTGGGTCCATTCCTGTCAACTGACGAAGTCTTAATTTACCTTTTTGAATCAAATCAGAGATCTTTTCTATATAAGTCTTTAATTTCTTATTTGGTTTACGTGGTAGGAATATCCATTCCAATATAATATCTTCCCTCTGCATCAAAATACCTGTGGGGGAATGTCTGGAGGGGAATATGACAAGAATACATTTAAGTTCTGGATCCACATGATCCACATGTGCTTCTCGAATTGTCTTTTCTACTAGAGCCAATTCCTTCTCAGCTTCAGCTGATAATTCTCTTGGACTATTTAATTCTTTGTCCCCTTCTAGAGTATTAGCCAAATTTTGTAGTCCATCTTTGGGTATTCCCATGATACCCAATAAGTTGGAAATGCTTCCTAACAACTTTTGAAAATCATTAAGAGTCTTTAATCGATCTCTCCTCAGTTGTACCTTTTGGGGTCTAATTTTTTGTAACTCTATCTTATATCCTAAGTAATTAATAGAATCTCCTCTTTGTATTTTTTCAGGAGCAATTTGCAGTCCCCAGCGAGGCAAAACTTTTTTTACTTCTTCAAACATGCTTTCTAATGTGTCTAACTTTGGATCAGCTAATAGGATATCATCCATATAGTGATAAATTATGGATTGTGGAAACTTTACACGAATTAACTCCAATGGTTTTTGCACAAAGTATTGGCATAAGGTAGGGCTGTTTAACATTCCCTGTGGGAGGACCTTCCATTGATATCTCTTGACTGGCTGAGAATTGTTATAATTAGGAACTGTGAAGGCAAATTTTTCTCTATCATTTTCTTGTAAGGGTATGGTAAAGAAACAGTCTTTTAAGTCAATAACTATTATAGGCCATTCTTTGGGTAGCAGAGAGGGCAAGGGCATCCCAGTCTGTAGGGAGCCCATTGGCTGAATTACTTTATTAATAGCTCTCAGATCTGTCAGCATTCTCCAATTACCAGACTTTTTTTTAATAACAAATACAGGAGAATTCCAAGGGCTGGTAGATTCTTCAATGTGTTGAGCATTTAACTGCTCTTGAACCAGCTGTTCTAAAGCTTGTAGCTTCTCTTTTGTCAAAGGCCACTGTCCAACCCAGACAGGTTTATTAGTTAGCCATTTTAAAGGTAAGGCAGTTGGTACTTCTGAGAGTTCAACAGCAGTTGTGCTCTGTTTGTGTACAGCCTGAATGGTTGGTGACTGTTTTTTATAGCATGTTATGATATTATTCCTAGAAACATGCATTGGCCTGTATTCCTTTTCTGAGAGTGTAGGAATTTTAATCTGGGTATTCCACTGTTGTAACAGATCTCGGCCCCATAGATTTACTGCTACATTTGCTACATATGGCTTCAGCCTTCCTCTCTGTCCTTCTGGCCCTATGCATTCAACCCATCTCGAACTCTGTTTTATCTGAGATAGGGTGCCAATTCCTAAAAGTTGGACATCTACCTCTTGAAGAGGCCAATTTGGATGCCATGATTTTGGTGTAATTATAGTCACATCCGCACCTGTGTCTACCAGGCCCTCCAGAACCAAGCCATTAATTCGAATTCTAAGCTTGGTCTTTGTTCATTTATGGAAGTTTGCCAAAATATTTGTTTTATTGTGTTCTTTGTAAACTGTGATTCATCTATCAGAGCTGTTTTATCATCCATTGCAGTATCAGTTTTTACATTAGGCATTGGTTTATTCAGTTGTCCTGGAGAGGAATGTCTTCCACAGTGGCTGGGAATGTTTTTACCACATTTGATTTGGGGGCCTGCAAGAGGCCCCCTGAGGCGTTTCCCGCTACTAAAGGGTTGCCTCATATATCTATTTTTGATCTGCACTCACTGGTCCAATGTCGGCCTTTGCCACATCTTCTACATAATCCAGGAGGCGGTTGGGGTCTTCTGTTTAGGCTATTCCTAGAAGGAGTATTACTTCTAGGATTACCCCATGTACAATTTTTACTTATATGACCTGTTGTACCACATTTAAAACATTTGGTACCATGGGGTCTTCTTTCACCTCTGGGATTTGTCTCTCCTATCCAAGCCTCATTAGTGTAGTTAAGAGATTCAACACTATTAGTATACTAAATTCATTCTTCCAAAGGAGCTGATCTGATCTTTAATGGTGTAAGTATTCTATTGCATTCTGCATTAACATTGTCGAATGCCAAGGACTCAGTTAATACTTTTCTTAATTCTTTATCTGATACAGCTTTTGTTATAGCTGTGTTCAGCCTTTGTAAAAAATCAATGAAGGGTTCATGTGGTCCCTGAAATATCTTTGTGTATACCTCAGTTGCTTTTCCAGGTTCTGGAATTTTTTCCCAAGCATTTAGAGCTGCTGTACGGCATAGGGATATTGTATGCTCATCATAAATGGCTTGTACATTCCTGTCAGCGAAACATCCCTCACCAAGTATTTGATCTTGGGAGATCTCAAATCCTCTGAGCTTACCTTGTTGTTCTAAATTTCTTGCCTCTTCTCTCAACCAGCTTTTCCACTGTAACTGCTGGCTATATTCTAGAACAGCTGAAATTAACTGATGCCAGTCATCTGGAATGATTCTATGTGAGGTAGACCACGAATTTAACATCTGTTTTACGTATGTGGAGTGTATCCCATATGTAACTACTGCTTCCTTTATATTCTTAAAGTCCCTTGTTGAAATTGGTTGTAATGTATATGTTGTATATGGCTCGGGGTGTGTGTCATCTGCTGGCTTCTCATGGATGATAACAGGATAAGCCATTGTATGAGAGCCATTTGGAGATGTTACAACCTGTATGGTCTTGCCCTTCTGCTTATTAGGTCCCTTGTCATGTTTATTGAGAGTTTCCTCCAGGGCTTGTAAACAAGCACCTAGGGTCTGTTCCAGGGAGTAAACCGCCTCTCTTGTAAGGGATTCCTGATTTTTCATGGAATCATGGAAGTTTTTATGTTCTTCTGAAACACATGATTCCATGGACCTTATCTTATCAAGTAATGATAATTTTTCTTCCTTATATAGTGTCTGAGTAGCTACAACTTCACTCTGGAGAGTTAGTGTTCTATCCATTAAATACTCATATTTATTATCAATAAAAACAATTTTGGGTACAAGCTTGTTTTGTAAATTCTGGTTAGCAGATTCCAGAGAGAGAATCTTTTTAAGTAAGTCCTGGCCAGCAGATTCCAGAGAAAGAATCTTTTTCTGTAAGCCTTCATTGCTATATTTTAAAACCTGTAAATCCTGGTTAGCAGATTCCAGAAAGAGAATCTTTTTATGTAAGTCCTGGTCAGCAGATTCCATACACAGAATCTTTTTCTGTAAGCCTTCATTGCTAACTTTTAAAGCCTGTAATTCCTGGTTAGCAGATTCCAGAAAGAGAATCTTTTCATGTAAGTCCTGGTCAGCAGATTCCATAGACAGAATCTTTTTCTGTAAGCCATCATTGTTATCTTTTAAAGCCTGTATCAGTCGCAATAATGACTCATCTTTGTTCTTATTATTAAACCAATGTTTGAACACTGTGTGAATTATTACAATGAATGTCAAAATGGTACAGGCCAGATATGTCTTAGGGAGGTCGTATATTTCCAGGAAAATGTCATTCATCATACAGGCAAAAAGGTTTTTAAATCCTTGTGAGGTAATGTTGTCAGCCATATTATAAGAATTACTCAAAATTTGTTAGTCAGTTTTAAGGTGTAAAATTATCAAGTACTTTTACTTGAAAGAAGCTTACCTTTCCGTGGTTTTGGGCGGTGCAGTAGCACTTTTCAGCCAGCAGGAGGTGTTGGTATAGCTCCAAATCAGGGCCTGCTGGCGACCTTGGCTGGCAGCAGCTGAAGGCAGGAGCCAAGATGGCGGGGAGCCGGCACTCAGGGAGGAGTGGGAATGCCTCACTCACAGCGGTTTTCGCTGGTCTGGGGGATAAGCTAGGGAACTGAGACTGGACTAGCTGTTCCCTTTTTCGGGAATGGGACCATGTAGGCATCCCCTGGTTAAATGGAACTTTGCAGGCGGGTTTAGGTACCCGCCAGCCGGGGAGGAGGCTGAGGGAGGGAGCCGCCTAGGCCTTTGGAATTTGCCCCAAGTGAGCGCCAGATATTGGTGAAATTATTAAGGCCACTCCATGTAGTTAAAAGGGAGGTTTATTTTGTGGGGTAACTTACAAATGAAGGGGTAGGTTACAGGGTCTGGCAAGGATATAGTGCAGTCCGGCGGTGTTCTCTGGAGAACTCTGCTCAGTCTACCTCCAGCGTCCAGGGTCCCGGAACCAAGAGAGAGACCTCTTCCCGATCCTTGGTCTTCCGCTTCCTCCTCCACCCTGCCTTGTGGGCGTGACCATTACCGAAGCCTCAATGGGGGTTGGAAACTTCCAGGCCAATGCTGGGATGGCTATCCACTACAGCTGTCTCCACGCAAAACTGCACTCCTCAACTAGTATCAGCTAATTATTATTGGAGGTTAAGTTTTGACAAACCCTTCTGTTACAAATTTTAATGTTATACTTGACAAAAGACGACAAAACTTGTCAGTAAGTTTTTAAGTCCTCAGAGACATCATCAGTTTTTCAAAGCAGTGTGAGTGAAGTTTCCATTAAAAGTAACTGATAACAACATAAATATATTATTTGATTATTAAGTTACCATATTTGAAGGAGACACCCCTGCACAGCTGCATTTTCCTCCTGGACCCCAGATTAGACACAAGCCACACCCAAACAGCCATTTTCACAGAGAGATCCTTTATTAAGTGAGGAAGAAAAGTTAAAGTGACTGCTTTCTGACTTGGGTAGAAAACCAGCAGCCAATGACCTTGCAGGTGTAATTTTTAAGAGGAAGAAAAGGGGAGGTCTGTGTTAGAATGGGTGAGGATGGGGTGGTAAAGGAGATAGAGGAGAAGGGAGAAGGGAAAGGGAACAAGAGGAAGGGGGCAGGGTATTTGTATAGGAGAGACAAAGGACCACCTCTGGATAGAGAGGAGACAGATGTGCACACAGGCAAATGGTAGTTTATAAAGGTAAAGAAGGAAACCCCATGTTAGGGTGAGGTGTTTAATTTTAATTAGGCATGTTAATTAGGTGAACCAAAAGGGGCTTCTGATTGCTGGACTTCACTACTTTGACAGCTGGACCTTGGAAGTTAGCCTCAGGAGGAGGAAGCGGCCAAATAAGGGGAGAGATCTTGGGAGCTAGCTTCAGGAATGTAATCTCACAGTTTCTAGCAAGACAGAGGGAATGGGAAAGAAAGGCAAGGCCTGCCAGAGCCACGCTCAAGTGGGCTAGTGTCCCTTCAGTTTTATTCCACTAAAATCTATTTAGGCAGTTATCTCATTATCAATGGCATTTGAGAATCAGAAGGCATGTCTGATCATAATTTCTAATTTTTTAAGTGTTGATGAAAACATCTCTCTCTGATCAGACTGAAGGAAAACCAGGAAACGGCAATTTTAAAGAATGCAAATTAACTCTTCCTATAACTGCTTCCACTTTGCCTTCAATACATAACACTCGAAAAACTCTAAGTTCATCCTCATGCTGTGCAGTGATGTGATCTGACCTCCATTTAGCAGCAAGAGAGTTGTAAACACAAACACTAACATGGCACCAGTTTGCACAGAAGTCCTAAATTAGTCACATTTAGGCCTCTGTAGTTCCTCTATATTACATGGTAAGTAAAAGAAAACCTGAACCTAAAATTTGTTGCCAAAAGCTCATAGATCTCATAAACACTAGATATCTCATTTAAATTTTTTATTTAATTTAATTTTACATATCAACCATGGATTCCCCTGTCCTCCCCCTTTCCCCCCTCCCACCCTGCCTTCCCCCCAGCCCACTCCCCATTTCCATCTCCTCCAGAGTAAGGACTCCCCTGCAGATTCAGCTCAGCCTGGTAGATTCAGTCCAGGCAGGTCCAGTCCCCTCCTCCCAGGCTGAGCAAAGTGTCCCAGCATAGACCCCAGGTTCCAAACAGCCAGCTCATGCACTAAGAACAGGTCCAGGTCCCAAACAGTTCAAGCTAATCAATTATCTCATTTATCCAAAGGGCCTGATCCAGTTGGGGGCTCCTCAGCTATTGGTTCATAGTTCATGTGTTTCCATTAGTTTGGTTATTTGTCCCACCTGGGGAGCTCCACCTGGGGCCTGGCCGTGGATCTTTGCATCTGCTTCCCTCAGTCATTGGATGAGATTTCTAGCACGACAGTTAGGGTGTTTGGCCATCAGATCACCAGACTAGGTCAGTTCGGGCTTTCTCTCAACCATTGCCAGTAGTCTACAGTGGAGGTATCTTTGTGGATTTCTGGGGACCTCGCTAGCACCTATTCTCATGTGTAGTATGAATCTTAAAGATTCTTATTAATAAAACCAAACCTGAGGCCAGTTATTGGGGTTAATGCTAGAAGATCAGAGAAGCAGAACAAGCCACAGCTACCTCACCACACCAGTTTCTCCGCTGGTCTTGTTTCCTCAGACTGCAAGCTTCTGAGTCCTCATCCAAATGCCTCTAGTTTCTGGTCTTCACAACTTATATATCTTTCTCTTTCTGCCATCACTCCCTGAGATTAAAGGCTCGCTTTCTGGGATTAAAGGCTTGTGTCTTCATGTTTGCTGTATCCTTGAACACACAGAGATCTGCCTAGCTCTGCCTCCCAAGTGCTGGAATTAAAGGCGTGCACCACCACCACCTAGCTTCTGCTATAGCTTGCTCTGACCCATTTTCTAGCCACCATTTTTGGTTCTGTATCTAGTGGCTGTCTGTTCTCTGACCCCAGATAAATTTATTAGGGTGCACAATATTTTGGGGAACACAATACCACCACATTTCCCCTTTTTTGTCTAAAATTAAAAATAGGTTATAACTAATAAAAGAAAAACTATCCAATAAGTATATACAATATATACAGTCAAAAATTACATTAACAAAGTCTAGTCCATTAACATTTGACAGGTTCAGGTGAAAAACTCCATTATATGTATTAACAATGTCCAGTCCAGTAACATTTGATAAGCTCAGACAAAAATTTTCATAATTTATCCTGTTTAAAACAAGTAGTTCCTTTTTAAAAGTGGATTCAAAAATTGATCTCTTTTCTTATCATGTTCATATTCTCTTTTCCTTTCATAAAAGTTTCAATAATCTACCTTTTGTCATTTTTATATCTTTCCCTTTTTCTTTTTAGTGTAGATTCAATGATCTACCCATTTATCCTATTATTTCTTTATCTTTTTTTCTCAGGATAGATTTAGTGATCTACCTCATATCTATATTCTCCTTTTTCTTTTTTAAACAAAAACTCTATTTTGGGTTAATTGTCAAGTCCTGTATCATTTGTCCAGCCGTTGCATAATGAGAAAGTGCAGGGCTTGTTTCAAGTCCTGGTTCTAGTAGTCTGCCAGGTTGGTTCATCTCAGCTAGCCATCTCAAAATTGTCCTGAGTAATTTGTATTCCAGAGTAGATCTTTTCCGTGCTGTTAATTAGCTTAATGGCTTTACTATAGTCCATGTGGAATCATAGTTGTGGGATTCTGTCATCTTTTTGAAGATTTCAAAGTCACTGTTAGGTGTGGTCATGGTTCTCTGAAGACTTTGTGTGTGTGTGTGTGTGTGTGTGTGTGTGTGTGTGTGTGTGTCCTCTGTGGTTTGGAGCAATCACAGTCTGATAATTGTCTGTCTCTCAAAACCACGAACGTTCTTCCCTAGAAGAGAAAATCTTCATGGCAATTTCTCCCCACCACTTGTCTTGCCAAACTTTTCCAAACTGACCTTTGCCGATGCTTTCTTGTAACACAATGGTCCTGGCAATTCTTCTCTGAACAAACAGTAGTAAATTCTTTGTCCCAGGTAGCAGCAGAATCATAGTCACCAACACAATGAGAAGAAGCCACCAGCAACTTGGAGCAGCAGCCGCTGCCTCCATGGTCCCACCGCTGTCTGTGGCTTGGCCCGGACAGAAGCTTCTTCTTAGCAAGCTTCCTAGGCCGGCCTCAAACCAGGGATCCTCCTGCCTCTCCCTCCTTCAGTAAATCCTACCAGTGTGTGCCACCACAACCGGCCGATTATAGCTTGGGCCTGAGCTGGGGTTCACAAGGCCACAGGCAAGAGGCTTTTTCGTGAATTCGTACCACGAACTTTGGGCGCCAGATGTAGTATGAATCTTAAAGGTTCTTATTAATAAAATCAAGCCTGAGGCCAGGTATTGGGGTGAATGCTGGAAGATCAGAGAAGCAGAACAATCCACAGCTACCTCATTCTTCATTTATCGTGGTCTCTTATTCCTTGTTCTCCCTCTCTGTTGTTGATCCAGCTGGGATCTCCTGCTCCCCTAAGCTCTCTTTCCCTTGAACCTTGCCCTTCATTACCCCCACTCACCTCCATGTTGTTCATGTAGATCTCATCCATTTCTCTGTCATTGGGCAATCCCTGTGTCTTTCTTAGGGTCCTGTTTCCTAGGTAGCCTCCCTGGAGCTGTAAGTAGCAATCTAGTCATCTTTATTTTACATCTAGTATTCTCCTATGAGTGAGTACATACCATGTTTGTCTTTCTGAATCTGGGTTACCTCACTCAGGATGATTTTTTTTCTAGATCCATCCATTTGCCTGCAAACCTCATGATGTCATTGTTTTTCTCTGCTGAGTAGTACTCCATTGTGTATATGTACCACATTTTATTTATCCATTCTTCAGTTGAAGGGCATCAGCATTACAAACAAGGCTGATATGAACATGGCTGAGCAAGTGCCCTTGTGATATGATTGAGCATTCCTTGGGTATATGCCCAAGAGTGGTATAGCTGGATCTTGGGGGAGCTGGATTCCCAGTTTTCTAAGAAAGCACCATATTGATTTCCAAAGTGGCTGTACAAGCTTGCATTCCCACCAGCAGTGGAGGAGAGTTCCCCTTGCTCCACATCCTCTCCAGCATAAACTGTATTCTGTGTTTTTGATCTTAGCCATTCTGACAGGTGTAAGGTGGTATCTCAGAGTCGTTTTGATTTGCATTTCCTGGATAATTAGGGATCTTGAGCAATTCCTTAAATGTCTTTCAGCCATTTGAGCTTCCTCTGTTGATAATTCTCTGTTTAGTTCTATAGCCCATTTCTTAATTGGACTGTTGAGCATTTTGATGTCTAATTTCTTGAGTTCTTTACATATTCTGGATATCAGGCCTCTCTCAGATGTGGGGTTGGTGAAGATCTTTTCTCATTTAAAATTTAATATTTAAAAATATCCTTGTTGTGGACTATACTTTAACTATGTAAACATATGTTACATTTCTTTTTTGCTGCATTTGTTTAATTATGTAAAGATGTGTTGCTGTTTTATCTTGCCTGCCTAAGGCACCAAATTGGTCTAATAAAAAGCAGAATGGCAGTATAGGGACAGGTGGGGCTGGCAAGCAGAAAGAATAAATAGGGGGAATCTGGGCTCAGGAGCAGAAAATGAGCAAGGAGAGAACAAGGGAGAAAAAGAGGAAGATGCCCAGGGCCAGCCAGCCAGGCAGCTACCAGTCAGCAAGACACGGAGCTAGCAGGGGACTAACTAGGACATACAGAATGAAAGAAAGGTTAAAAAAAACCCTCAGCAAAACACAGATGAATAGAAACAGATAAAAAACAAGAGCAAGGGAAGGCCAAACATTCATAACTAATAACAAGTCTCTGAATCATGATTTGGGTGCTGGTTCCTGGTCCAAAAGAAAGTCTGCTCCACACCCTCCATGGAGGCATGACTGCCACATTATCTTCCTTTTATAGAAATGCAGAAAATCAAAATAACTGCCTGGCATAATAAGTAGCAGGGTTATGAATAAGCAGAACCAATTATTTGCCAAATACCATGCTTTTATCATACTAAAATTCTATGCAATTGCCAAGCTGCTCTAACTAACAAATATTACATCATAGGCATACATGATATTACTAAATGGTGAATATGTATGAGAATCTGAAAGAGAATAACTATATTTATTGTCTATATCTAGACTATTTTATTCAACATTATTTCTACAGATACCCAATGATTTAAAATACTATGCTAGCTGTGGTTGAGAAAGCTCAGATAATGTTCTGATGCTCAAGAGCTGTGTCAGGTGTTTATGGATCACATGAACATCAGCTGAATGCCATGTGCATAGAATGTGACATTCCAAAGACTGAATGGCACCCTATATCCAGTGCAGGGAGGTGGACTTCCAGCCCCTGCTTTAGGATGAGATCTTTTGAATACAAAGGAAAGATGTATGGGAATCACCTGTGCATCATGTGACAGTAGAACAACTAGACAGTACAGCATCATGACCTGCAGGGAGCATGGCCTGAGTGTGCTGCCAGTGTTGTGCCTGCAGCTGATGAGATCCAGGCATGACCCCAGATGGCCTATATATATCATATCCTGATCTATCATAAGCCTAAGTTTATGGGACAGTTCTCACCTTCTGAATATTGGATGAAGACAGATCCTCAATACCTACAATTTATCACCATGCAGCCCTGATTCCCGACAGAGAGAATCATAATGGATTACTGGGTTTATCTTAAGCCTAAAGGTTACTGGAAATGATAAAATTTGGGAATGAGGAGGTGTGCAAGCAAGCATGTTTCATAAAGAGAGGACCTGATATTATCTTTGAAGGGGTATGTTTCCAATACATGGAACAGGGGTTAGTATAAAAGCAAAATGTAGAGACTTGTGAATGAGGATCAGCATGCAGTTCAGAGCTGAGGAAGGAACACTATATCTAGACATGCATGACTGTGTGCAGAATACCTGAAAACAATTTAAAATGCTGTGGGGTTCAGGAACAAAGCACCAGGGAGACTCAGAATCTCTATGGTGCAAAAGTATTGGTGCACATTAGGAAGATGAACTTTCAGAAGATTTATCTCTTTAGGGTGGAAAGATTGTTGCTGAAGTAAAGCTTTGACCCAGGTAGACCTTTAAGGTGTGTTTCTACATGGAGGTGTTTGGGATTGCACTCTTGCTAAGGATGAACAGGAAAGGGCTTTGAAGAAGTGCTGGAGCATATCCAGAGCTACTGGGCACCAAGGAGTCTGGGAGTGTAAATCAGTGCTTGCCCTGATGGACCATCAAGAATACTTTAGTGAAGATGACTCAAGTGAATTAAACAGTGTTTGAGCCAAAGCCTGTAACATTTTTATCCTTGAACTTGGTGAAAACTGACTTATTAAGCCCCAAAGATGTATGGCTATGCCCATCTTGAAAAGGCTGTTGCAATCATTGACCTCCTTGCTACCATCTATCTATCCAAGGCCAGGCACAGGCTCCAGGTCTGTGATGCTCAGTCTGCAGTGAGAGAATTCTGCATAGCTTAATTTTGTGTTTGATTTTTGGTTTTAGGTTCTTTATCTTAATTGTTTTTGGTTATGAATTTGTTATTTTGTTGTTATTTGTTCTTGTTATTGATTTTCAATATTTGCTAAGGTTACCGTTGATTCCCCCATTTAAAGACCCCTTTAAAAAATATATTGTTTATGATTAAAATAAAAAGTAATTTAAAACTCTTTTAAAAAAAAATACCATGCTAGAATTTGTATCATCAATGAAGATTCAAAGAATGCTGCCTATAACTTTATAAAAACGTCAGTCAGCAAGACAGCTTTCTAAGTGTGACAATACCACACTCCCAGCCCTGTAAGTTTGAGCCAAAGCTACATCCTAGATAGAACTAAGTTTTGAAAGCCTTAACCTTTCCCAGAAGAAACAGAGTACCTTGGAAAGTAGAAGTGATATCACCAGTACATAGCCTCCTTCTTTCTGAACAGTGCTGGTCACAGTTTAATGACAAACTCCAGTTATTTATATTTTATTAATCTATTTATATTTATAAAATTTATATAATATTTTGTTTTTCGAGAATTTCATAGATGTAGACGTTTTGATCATGTTCACCTTCTACTCTCAAATCCACTCTCTACACTCCAACCTCTCCCAACTTTGTGTCCTCTGGTCCACCAAGTCTCATTTGTGCTGCCCACATACCCCTGGGCATGTGGGCACCTACCAGAGGACACACTCTTAGAAACTGACTCCCCCTCACCTGCAAGCCATCTGCTGTCACTAGCTCTCAGCCTGGAGTGGGATTTTATCCCACGCTAGAATGCTGATTGGCTTGATCTTATACAGACCTTGTGCAGGCAATCACAACTGCTGGGAGTTCATGAATGCAGTCATCTTGTCATCTGTGATTCTCTGGTCCTCCCCAACCTGTGGTTCTCACAATTTTTCCATCCTTTCTTCTGTAAGGGTCTCTGAGCTTTAGGAAGATGGGGGGAATACAGATGTTCTGTTTGTGGCTGAGCACTCCACTGTCATTTATTCTTTGACCAGTTGTGAACTTCTGTGCTAACCACCACCACCAAGACATTCTTCTGGTGCGCTCTGAGAGCCACCATAATGGGCAGAGACACATGAATTTAGAGGGCCAAGCTCCAATATTTACAATTTGACTAAAATTGAAATAATAATATTTAATAAGATTTTTCTTAAACAGGTAAAGATAAATATCTTAGTTTGGCAACATATTTTAAGAAAAATACAATATTCTCAATATTTGTACACAGAAAATTACCTTTCAGATAATTTGCTCCGAGTTTCAAGGTAAATTAATGAAGTTCAAGCTCAGAGCACAGAAAAGAGTAACAATAAGAAAGTTCAAGGACTGGAGAGATGGCTCAGTAGTTAAGAATACTTATTCTTTTTTTTTTTTTTTGGCTTTTCTTAATTGATGCTTTATGGAGGCAGTGTTAACATTGTACAGTGTGTGCATAGAGGAGTTTCCTCTATTATCTGAAGAAGAACATTGCAAAATGAGGCTTTCATTGAAGGGAGAAAAGAGAAAGAAAAAAAAAAGCTTGTCTCTGTTCCTTTTTTTTTTTTTTTTTTTTTCCATTAAGAAAAAGAAAAATCTTTAAAACAAGCTCAAAGTAGGGACACTAGTGAGCATGAGCCACGTGGTGGAGATACTGCCTCCAGCACTGGCCACTTGGCTGCAGCTTTAAACTCCACTGGAAAACTTGGGGACCACGTTCTCCATTGACAAGAAAACATTTCTCCCTTACACAGCACATGCTTAACTTCAAGGTGCAGCGTGCTGAAAATGTATCCACCTCCGATGCACCTTGCACAGCTAATGTGATGAACAGCAGGTTGGTCATGGCCCACCCGGGGTTCTCCAGTGTTGGTAGCTGTGCTCCACCCCTCATCTAGCCTGAGGGAGTCTGGTCCTGAGGGAGTGCACACACTTCTCTACCATTGTACAGAGAGGCCTGTAGGCAACGGTCTAACAGCCTCCAAGGAG
Organism: Onychomys torridus; assembly: GCF_903995425.1. Lineage (NCBI taxonomy): Eukaryota > Metazoa > Chordata > Mammalia > Rodentia > Cricetidae > Onychomys > Onychomys torridus. The sequence continues at coordinate 56,212,606 of NC_050453.1, forward strand.
AGTTTATGCTGACACTAGAGACAAGCCTTGACAGGAAGGCAGGAGCAGGCACGTCACACGAACAATCACCTTATTCTTCCCATGGAGGACTGGGGTAAAGGCAGCCCAGGTGCGCAGACAGGAACACCCACAGCATCCCATCCCTCCCTAAGCGCAAGGCCCTGGGTTCGATCCTCAGCTCAAAACAAAATAAAACAAAACAAAACTTCAAATTGGTCTTCTGTGGCCCAATGTGGTCCCCTGCCCATAATCTCAGGACTCAGGAGGCTGAGGCAGAATTACCAGCCAGTTGCAAGCCAGCCTGGTCAGATACACCCTATCAGAAACAAAACACTGGTCTTTGTCTCTTAGAAGGCTTCCCAGCAGGTTCCAAATTCTATTGCGATGGTAGCAAAGAAACTGTACTAACACAGTTAGCCTTCAGACTGCCTGTCTGGCAGTGCAAAGAATACTTATTCTTGAAGAGAACCAGGACCCACAGGGCAGCTCACAACTTTCTATAACTCCATTTTCAGGGACTCTAGCACCCTCTTCTGGCCTCTGCAGGCACTGTCCACATGTGGTGCACGAACATACATGCAGACAAAACAATCATACACACACACACACACACACACACACAAAAAAAAAAAAAAAAAAAAAAAAAAAAAAAAAAAAAAAAACTTCAAATAAATTAAAAGAACCAAAAAAATATATTTAAAAAATAAATTTCAAAAAAAATAATACTCTCCCATAGTAAAAATGCTTGATTTGTTGTTTCTTGATCATAATATACAGAATTGGGCTGTATCTCTGTCTCAAATGCAAAACGATACATTTACAAGAAGTGTATTTTTACACATGTGCCTACTGGCCTTCATTAAAGAAAAATGTTTTCTTTGCAACCTCTCCCATTTTTATTTTCTAACTGTTAAATCTAGCCATCTCTGGTGGCTCGTTTGTGTTTTCTTTCCCTTCCCTGGTGACTAGTAATGATGAGCATCTTTTCTTGAATCTATGAGCTGTCTCTACATCGCTGGAATATCTCTGGTAAGTTTAGATTCCTTTACCACTCTGTTCATTTATTTCTGTCTTTACTACAGCGTGATGGGAATTCTTTACACCATCTAGACACAAGATCTTTATGATACATATGATTCAAAATTATTTCTCCTTTCTGTGGACTGTCTTCTCATTTGCTTGATGGCATATAATAAAATATAAAAGTTCTTGGTTACATAAAGCCTAGGACATCTTTCTTCTTTTGTTTGTTGCCATTTTTTTCATTGTCATATAGGAGACGATTTTTTGTCAAATCAAAGGTAATAAAGATTTTTCACAATGTTTTCATTGAGGGTTTTTATGTTTAGGTTGTCTTGGTTGGAGTTTTTGGAAAATAAGCACAAGACATCTATTTTATCTTTCTAATTTCATTTTATGTTTATCCGCAAATGCATTCTGCCTATAATTCCTACATTACACTTCCTGGAATGAACCTCACTTTGAATCTCATCAACAAAATGAAATCCTTTTAAATCAGTAAATGTTTTAGTCAGTGCCCCTGTTCTATACAAAAGATAACTAAATGCAAAACACAAATTTTCACAAAAACTGTTCTCTTCACTGAATAGAGAAAATGGAGGTGTATGAAAATTACTAGATGCTGAAGGTTAAGACCATGGGTAAACTGTGTTTTGGTTCATCTTGTTTCCCAACAAAGCACGTAAGAAGCTGGGGGATGAGAGTAGGTCCACTGAGGCGGGGGGGGGGGGGGGGGGGGGGACAGACATAGGAGAATTAAGGAAGGACTAGCCAGAAAGTGACTCTCATGTGGACTCTCCTGGACCAGCCTAGAGAACAGAAATTGAAAGTAAGGATTCCTGTTGACTCCCTGACTTTCGTTTTTCTACCTGGTTGGATTAATTTATTCGAGAAAAAGATAAATATTTGCACAGAGAGGCTATTCTCTGGGTGTCAAATTATCCTTCAGAGACCCATGTGTGGGCTGGAGAGGAGGCTTACATGCATGACTCTTGTGGAGGAACAGGGTTCAGTTACCTGCACCCACCTTGGGCAGCTCACACCCACCTGTAACTCCAGCTCTAGGGGATCTAATGCACTCTATGGGCTACACAAAAGCCTACACTCACATATACATGTACACATCCTCACAAACATATACACATAGTTGAAAACACAAATGAACATTCTAGAGGGCCATGTGTTAAAGGCTTGGCCCTCTATGTGGCACTCTTGGGAGATAGAAGAACCTTTTAAGAAAAGGGGCCTAGTGAGATGTCCTTTGGTCATTGGTAACATGCCCTAGAAGGGGACTGTAGTACCATGTGTTCTTATTCATCCTCCTTTATTTCCCACTCATGAAGAAAGTGGTTTTGTTCTGCCGTAAATCCTACCATGAGTATTGCCACAAGTCTAAAGGAACTGGCCAACACGGAAACCTCTAGAACTCTGAGACAGCATAATCCTTTCCTCTTTATAGGCTGATTTTTCTGTGTATTTGTTAGATTGACAGAAAGCCAGGTAACAGAAAATAATTTGAGTAGAAAGGAAATACTTCCTACATTATAGGTGAAATGGCCTGTCACATGTCTAAGATACAATGCTTAATTCTAAAATTCAAACTTCAAATACTCAGAAAGGGAATGTTTTCATATTTTCAACCCATTTCCATTCATGCATTATCTTGCTTCAATTCCTCTGTTTGGGAGAATACCTATAAAGAATTGAACTTCCATATAACCACACTTAAAATATGTATCATGCTATTTAAAATAGTTATGAATACCAAGTCTTCTCTCTTTAAATGTATGTTTGCTATTTGGAAATAGAAGCCAAATGTGCTTAGTAAAGTGGGCAATTAAGCTACATAATGTTTGGTAAAAAGAAAATAATGAATGTGTCCATGCGTTGCTCCATCCACTTCTTTTACAAACATTTCTCCTCTGCCTGCTATGTGCCAGGCTCCACTGGAGGCTCTGGGGACCCAGCTCAGGACAAAATAAAAGTCCGAGTTCTCAGAATTCACAGTCACAGTTAGTAAGCATAATAAACTGGCAGTTCAGTGGAAAGTAACAAAGCAATGAACACAGGGTAGTGGGGTGGGCTATTCAAAGCAAATCGCTGGTCAAAAAAGACTGCTCTCATCAGGCAACATGCAGTTTCAGTAGGGAAAAATGACCATGTTTTCTGCTTATCCATGAACATGTTCCACCATCCAATACACTGTTTACCAGTTTCTCAGTAAGAAAGTTCTCACTATTGCAACCTCTCGATAAGTGGTAAGTATTTACAAACACCGCTGTGTCCGCATAGATGAAGATCAAGTTGATATTCACATAGCTCTACCAGGTATAAATGCCAAGCAGCAACAGTCTGGACATGCCTTACTTCTTCCACAGAGCCTGAGGAAGTAGTCTCAGGTTGGGTCTAAATCACATAAACAGCTAATTTTCTTGACTTTTCTAGTTTTCTCAAAGGGTCACAGAGAAAATGAAAACAGAGCCCAGTTTCTAAAGATTGTCTCATTCATTTCCTCATTCTTCTCTACCCAGCTAAGCTGGTTATTTTAAGAAGTTATCTCCTGACACCAAGGTAATCTCTTAATTTTTGCTTCTTAATTTTCCTCCATTCATGCTACAGCCATCTCGGGGGAAGGAGGAAACAAGAGCTGACCAAGAGGAGCAAAAAGACAGTCCAGATGTGTCTCACAGACAAGTAAGCCTGCAGGGAAGTGCACAGTCCGAGCTTTTGTGTTGTTATTTCAAGTGATGTGGGATCCTTTCTTCACACTGTCATAGAAGCAGCTCTCTCCAGAGCAATGGGTCTAAAGCATAGGTTCTCAACCTGTGGGTCTTGACCCCCAACGGGTGTCACATATCTGCATATCAGAAATGAATATTACGATTCCTGACAGTAACAGGATTATAATTTTGATGTAGCAACAAAACCATTTTATGGCTGGGGGGGTCCCCACAACATGAGGAACTGTATTAAAGGGTCGCAGCATTAGGACTGAGAACCACTGCTCTAAAGCACTCACTTAGAAACCTTTTTGTGGCTATTATTTTTGTTTGTTTGATTTTGCTTGCATCCTTCTTTTAATAAAACAAGCACACAAACAAAGACTGGAAAATATTCGTTGCATGGATTATGCTGATTCCAATATTTTTAAGACTGTCTCCCAAACAAAAGTAAACCTCTTTCATACCCAATTCTCTTCTCCACCAAAGATACAAACCTCTTGAAATTGCTTTCTGGGGCCGGGAGGATGGTGCCTTCAGGAAACTACCTCCCGCACCAGCATGGGGACATGAGTGTGGATCTCTGTCATCCATGTAAAAGATGGTACAGTGTTTAGTCCAGGGCCTTGGTGTTGGGCAGAAACAGGCAAATCGTTGGCTAGCCAGCTTCAGAGAGTTGACAAGCTCCAGGTTCAGTGAAGATACTTGTCACAAAAGAAAAAGAAAAAAAAGATGAAAATGCAGACCTGGGAGTTTTATCCCTACTGGCTCACTTTCACAGTCCTTGAAGGTGCTATACAAGCTACCTGAGGAGAAAAGTAGTCATCAATCATATTCAGCTGAAAACTCTGTGAGCTCCAATAACTGGCCTGGCAAGGCAAGCCCACTGGTGCAATGGTAGCATGAACATCATAGTATTCACCAGTCACTTTCTGGTTAGATTTAAGTACTGTTCCACAAGATGAACCCATACCTGGCACTATTAGCAGGCCAAGAACCTGTGGCTAGACAGGTAAGCCTTAGGAGAGAACCAACTCCTATTGTTTTTCTAAATGATCATAGTATTACACTGACTCCTAATGACTTGTCTTCCCTGTAGATCAATGTATTTATCAACCCTCATCCGAAGAATATCTATTTGCAATAGGTGGTGATTGACACAGAGACCCTCAACCGGCCAAGGGGCAGACAATGAGAGAGTGCAAATGCTCAGCCCTAAAGAGCATAGACATGCAACCCCCCCGCCCCACCACGGCTCAAGGATCATTTGGAGAAGCAGAAACAGCTAAGAGCCAGAGGTGGTAGATGACTGGAAGGGAACACCCGGGCATAGCAGGACATCTTCACATAAATTCACAGCAATGTGACAACATGGACAAAGCCTGTGTAAGTCCAAGCCAGACCAAATCCCAGTGTGTTTGGGCACACAATCCCACTAGCCATGGAGCAATTGGCAACTGGTAACTGCTAGGGAAGGAAGGGTCAGGTTCCTCTAGGAGTACATGTAGTGGGGAGCTATCCCAGCCTTGGCCTGGAAGTTCCAACCTGCATTGAGGCTTTGGTAATGGTCACAACCACAAGGCGGGGCTGAGGGAGGACGCTGAAGACCCAGGATGGAGAGGAGAGCCGGCTCTTGGTTCTAGGACCCTGGATGCTGGAGGTAGACCGAGCAGAGTTCTCCAGAGAACACTGCCGGACTGCGCCATACCTTTGCCAGACTCTGTTACCTATCCCTTCATTTGTAAGTTACCCCACAAAATAAACCTCCCTTTTAACTATGTGGAGTGGCCTTCATAATTTCACCAATAAGTACAGGCCCTGGTAAGTCAACCACACTCAAGTGGGAGAGCACACATCCTAGAATGTTTTAGGCTTAATGGTGGGAGGAGGGGACACATGAAGATGGGTGAGTAGGGAAGGAGAATGGATGCAGGAAGAGTTTTAGGTGTGGGTATTATCAGAACACATTGTACAAAGGTTGAAACTCTCAAAGAACAAATAAAATATGAGAAACAAAGATGGAGACTGACAGAGAGAGACTCTTGATGTCAACCTCTAACTGCCACAGGTGCATGTGTACCTGCATACACATGTGTACACACCCACACACACATCTGCATTCACATGTGCACACACCAACACAAACACCTGCATGCACATATGCACATACACACATTCCTGCATACATATCACACACACACACACACACACACACACACACACCTACACCCACAAAAAACACCTGCATACACCTGCACACACACACACATGCACCCACACAAACACCTGCACACACTACACAAAAAAACACCTGCATACACCACACACACACATACACACACACACACAAAAACACCTGCATACACCATACACAACAAACACACACACACACACACACACACACACACACACACACACACACACACACCACTTTTCCATGAGAAAGTCTGTAAAGGAAAATATAACTTGAGAGGGAAACTAAGCCAAACAAGCAGGATGTAAACAAAGAAACAGCTAATCATTTCCACGTGTGCTTCAGTTCCTGTAAATGACTTTACATCCCACTTGGAGTCCCAGGACAGCTGTGTCTGAATGCACTTGCTCCAACCACAGTCTCATAAGCAACTGATGCCATTTGACAATGAGACTAGACTTTGCCCCACTAACAAAGCAGGAAGAAGGCATCTGCCCTAGGCTGGTGCCCACCATGAAGTATCATCTGACATACTTCAGCCTGTCATGTTCCAAAAAATCAGATTTTCTTCTTCCTGAAAACACAGAAATGACCAATATCCTTGATATTCCATCTTTGCTTCCTTGTTTACCAAGTGAACACAGAGAGTAGACAAGAGAATCTCCTCTATCATATAACTTACTATGAAGTAGAACTTGTCATAGGCAGAGGAGGAAGGAGCCAACAGATCAATTGCTCAAGTTACTCCAAACCTCTCAGGAGACTCCATTGCTCTACGCTTTGTACACAGCTTAGCAGGCATGAGCAGCTACTCAGTTTGGTTCAGGAGTGTGAACAGCTCACTTGGTGAAGTGTATGGAAAGTGCAAAACAGGTTCTACACCCTGTTCCTTACACAGTGTTTGGATCTGAGAAAGATGGGTGAGATGTGCTTGTGACAATGCAGCTTTTAACCTTTCCTCTCGTCTACCACGGCTGGGGAGAATTAACGTAAATGATGGGCACCTTGTCTACAGCGTGGACAACTGATTTGACCTGATTGCCTCCACAGCTCTAATGGACTTTGAGGCCAAATCTCCCGAGATGTAAAATACGTCAAAGCAAATTGGGGCATGTTAGAGAACAGACCTGCTTTTCATTGACTCTGAGGATAACATATCTCCTGGTTGTCCAGAGCAAACAATTAAAAATGATCAGTACCCAGTAGTTTTTAGAGTGTTTCCCTTAGCAAATCTGTTGGTTTCTCTTTCCCTGTCAAGCCTGGTTTTACAGACCTTGTAAAGTTCCCTAAAACCCGGAATTGCACACACAGCTCTCTCTTCAGCTTATTTCCTTTTAATTTACCCTCAGCCTTTCAGTATATTGATTACTTAGGCCAAATAAATGTTCCCTTGCATTTAGATAGTGAATTTCCAATTCTTTGGGTTTACATGGAACTTTCTACTTGCAGTGAGAAAGAAAGCTAGCCGAGAGGAAAGGAATACCACAGAAACCAGTTTAAACAAAAGAGAAAACAATAAAGAAAAGCATGTCCAGATTTCATTTTTTTTCTTATTTAAAAAGTTTTTTTTTTCAGGCTGAAAATGTATTTTCCCTATAAACCTGAAAAATAGATCAGAAGGAAAACCATTAGAATATAAAATGCTCAATTAATTCATTTTGTAAGAAGAGAAAATAATGGGAGTCAGAATTTATCACCTTTTCTTAATTATCAGAAGCAGCCATGCACACTCCAAGAGAAGATTCACGTAGAAAGGGAAAGAAAAAGGCTGGGCATAATGGCACACACCTTTAATGTTGGTACTGGAGAGGCAGAGGCAGGTGGATGAATCCCTTTGAGTTCGAGGCCACCCTGGTCTACATAGCAAGTTCCAGGCCAGCCAAGGGCTGCATAGTGAGACCCTGTTTCAACAGATAGATAGATAGATAGATAGATAGATAGATAGATAGATAGATAGATAGATAGATAGATAGGTAGATGAGTAAACAAAATAATTAATTAGTTAAAAAACATTAAGTCTGTTCTCTCCTTCCAGTTTGATGTGGGCTCAAACTCAGGTCTTCAGGTGCATGCACTTCACCAGCTAAGACAGCTCCTTGGCCACTGAGTCATATTATTTTGATGGTAGCTCCCACAAGATACCGACTATTTGGTGAAGGGAGTTGCTCAAATCTCTACATTGAAGACCATTTAGAAGGTGAGTTTTGTGTCATAACCTCCTAAGTGTCAAGCGTCTTCAAACTGCGTAACCAAATCACTGGTGTTCATTCAACAAATGCTGAGTGACCTTGCAGAGAAAACACTGCAGACAGAGGAGAAGAATGAAGCCAGAGACATCTACACCTGCCCCCCGGGAGCTAAGGATCCAGCTAGGAAACCAATTAAACTCTAGCAAGCAGGAACCCAGGGCACGACCCAGAGGGCACATAAATGCATTGGGCTTGGGCATAAGAGAGAAAGGCTGTTCCCTTGGCAGAGCGAAGAAACCTTCACAAAATTAGCTGTATTTGAGCCAGGCACAAAGGCAATTTGCAGCGAAAACAAGTTTAAAGCATCAAATATTTTTCAGAAACTAGATTTATTTAAAAATGGGAATCAGTTTTCACAGGTCTACTTCCCTATAGCGAAGTTAAACTGCTTTTATGTGACCTAACATGGGTCAGGCACAATTTTCCACAAAGAGCCAGGTAGCAAATATTTCATTTTGCCATAGACAACACACAAACAATTGAGCATGCCTGTGTCCAGTAAACTCTTACTACAGGCAATAGAATTTTAATCTTACGTGATTTTCACATGCAGCAAAATAATTTTTCAATTATTTTAAAATGTTAAAGCCATTCTTATTTCACAGCTACAAAAAAATACATACTGGTGGACTGGATTCAGCTAACAGGCCATAGGTAGAGTAGCAAATATTGGTATCTCATCTTAGCCAGGTGTGTGTGTGTGTGTGTGTGTGTGTGTGTGTGTGATATAGTGTGTGTGTGTGTGTGTGTGTGTGTGTGTGGTGTAGTATAGTGTCTCTGTGTGTGGTGTAGTGTGGGGGGGGGTATGGTGTAGTGTGTGTGTGGTATGGTGTATATGTGGTATAGTATGTATGGTATAGTGTGTGTGTGTGTGTGTGTGTGTGTGTGTGTGTGTGTGTATTATAGTGTGTATGTATGTGTGGTGTAGTGTGTGGTGTAGTATGTGTGTGTGGTGAAGTATGTGTGTGTGGTGTAGTGTGTGTGTATGTGTGTGATATTTGTGTACACATGTTTGTGCATGTGCTTGTGTATACAGATGAACTCACTCACCCAAGCAGGTACATGCAGAGGTAAGAAGTTGACATCAGGATGTCTTCCTCTATTGCTCTCTATCTTATGTTTTGAGGCAGAATCTCTCTGTGTGCCTGGGGCTTGCTGTTTTGGCTAGTCTGGCTGGCCAAGAAGTGAGTTCCTAGTCACCTTTCTCTATCTTCTCTCTAGTGATGAGGTACAGATCTGTGGGGCTACACCTGGCCTTTATGTACGTGTTGGGTCCTTATGCATATGCAATAAATACTTCACCCACTAAGCCATCTTCCCAGCACCCAAAATCATCTATGCATACATCACATGAACACACAAACTACTTCCCTTCCTACAAATTTGTTGTTAGACCTCTTTGAAACAATTTACAACTTGGCTGATTTTTCTGGAAAGATCAACAAATATGTAAATACCATATATCAGCATATTCAAATTCCCTAAAAGAGCAAAGACACCACTTTTGTTTGAGAGTTGCAGTTAAGAGTTTATATGTGTCTTCAGCAACAGCATCTGAGTGAAAGACAGTGTGTATTTATTACACTGCCGACTTCACTAGAAGCCCAGGATCAGATGAAGCATTTGTTTGGCCTTAGTGGGGGATCTGAAAGTGTTTTCTAAAGTGAACACTCATCCTACAAGCATATTCCGACCTTTGAGAAATACCAATCCCAGCTTGCGTTCTAGGAATCTAAGTTCTGTGGTCTTGTTTTACCTCATTCCATTTCCACTTGAACCCTGAGAGACATGGGATAGATTATTCCTATTACCTGAAGTACTGGGAGATTCAGTGACTCACCTGCGTTAATACAATAAAAGGTCACAAGAGTAAACCTCACTCTTCTGGCTCCAAACACCACGCCCACTGTGTGTGTCATCTGCGGTCACTTGCTTAGTGTACTTTCATAGCATTATTTATAAAAACACCAGCCAGGCAGAGCAAACACACATTTAAATGCAAATTTAATCAAGAGGAGCAGCGAAAGTGAGTGTGATCAAAACACAGTGTACAAAATTCTCAAAGAGTTAATAAAAACATTATTTTTGAACAAAACATATTTTTTCGATTGCCTCCTACTTTTTGTAATCATAAGTGACTTAACCTCTTAAGCCTCAACAGTAACATAAAATATAGGTAAAAATCATCTTTATAGGGGTATCATATATTAAATTAAGAATAAATATAAAGTGGTTAGCACAGTTATTCTTATTTAATAAGCAGATGACAAATGGTGACCTTCACTGTTATGTCAGCAAAGACTAGTCTGGGATGATGCAGGCAGTTTGAGTTCCTGTCCTGACCTTTGAGTAACTCATCTTATACAAACTATAGAAACCTTTATGTATACACAACCTGAGTTCCTCAATAATTTTAAATAAAATCAAGGCAATCTTTAACTTCAGACAAAAAAATTTTCTATTATCTAGTTCACAACATACATAAGACTTCGGTCTATGGATCTCCTCAAATGAAACGGTCCTCACCGTGTTTCTCAAAATCTCCCCTTCTAAGTCTCATCTCAGACACCATCCCCTGACGTCTTTACGTAAGCTCTTGATTATCATAACCTCCCAGACCTGTGGCCTGCCTGAAGCCTAGACTCTGTCTGAGCAAGAAAAGCTTGTGAATAATCACATTGTACCTGCCAAAGGTTGTCTCCCTAACCACAGAAATATCCTATCCCTCGCAACTAATCCAACATTATTGTTCACATGTAATAATAATCAGGAAACAGATGTTCAACTATTGCACCATAAGATTGTTGTAGTTATAATAATAATAATATTATCAAGTAAGTATATATAAGTTTAAAAGTTGTTTTATTTAACTTTTATATCAACCTCTCAAAATATAACTAATGCAATTATTCTTACTTTACAATCAGCAAACACTTGACTACCACTTAAGATAACATGGCAAGATGCTAAGTGCGTTGCACAATATTAACTCAATACTGCTCAGTGATGTAGGTAATTTTACAGTCCCTATTTTCCAAATAAGGAAATTAAGCCAAACTGATTAAGTAGGCCATTCAGATCTCCCTGACACAGACCACCATGCCCCCAAGGTCAGGTTTAAGACCCTGATTTCTCTTCCAGAGGATACAACTTCTGTTCCCAGTACCCATATAGATGCTAACAACAGCCTATAATTTCAGAGGATCCGACGCCCTCCTCTGCCCTCGGTGGACACTGCACACAAGTGTGCACAGACATACATGCAGTCACAACACCTATACACATGAGATAAAAGTAAACAAAATCTCAAAAAAAATTAAATAAGTCTTAAATAGAACAACTTTAAATTATAAAGTAAATGTCTTTAGCAAACAACTTTGTTTTCAAAAAATCAAAGACCTTAGACTAAGAAGAATAATCTGCTTTCCTTATCAGTAATGACAGTTTTTCAAAACTGTAGCTTTTAGTAATTGTGGGAGTGACTCGGTGCTAACACGCTTGCCTAGCTGGCACAATGTCCTAGGTTTGACTCCCCAGCACCAAAGGCAGGAGGGGGTTGGGAGGTGATGCCTTTTTCAACTACAATAACACATGCTCAAGATCTACAACACAAGCTTACTAATGCTTTGCATTGTGCTGTCCTAACTATCTTAAGATGCTGAATTATTAAGTTGCTGGTTCAAATAATTTATTGATTCATTTTTCTCTCAGAAGAAATCTTTTTTCCTTAATTTTTGCACTCATGGTCCTAATTGAAATAATATCTACAGGCCACTTCATGTTTTTTGGCAAGGTGATGATATGTTATTATGTTTTGTGCAGGCATCATAGTCATATAGGCCAAATATCCTTGCTAAGTACTTTACAGAAGAATTTCAAACATTTTTTCACTTTGTTTAAATGGGTATTGTCCTAAATTGTTCTTATATGTCTTAATAGGGAAAAAAAAAAACCTGTTAGGTAAAATTAATAAAATACCGAGAAAATTTTGAAGGTTAAGAAAGGAGACTTTGAAAATCATTACATCATTCCCTTTGTTCTGTTCTCTCAGTGGGATGAAACCGTTCTTCACAAGACACACCTAGTGTGTGGTTTGCACTGCATACAATCACACACTGACCTCTATAGACCTCTGTTCTTGTATCTGGAGATAATGTCAGGATTGCTGGCCTCCTGTTGTTGGCCTTAAAGGCCAAAGTTGAACACTACGTTATCTGAATAGACGACACCTTATTCTCATTCCCCAACGATTGTAAGCTTCCACAGCCTCTCTCGGTGTCTTTATGAACACAGATGTCATTTTAATAGGGGGAGAGCTGAAGTGACAAGAAAGTGACCTGTGGGTGAACCCAGGAGCAGGTGAGGGCTGTCAGTTTTTAATTTGAAACTCGTGTCAGGACTGAGAAATGGCTGGTATAATCCTGTTTGTAGCTGAACTCCTATAAACTCTACAAGCAGTCACGAGATGGCTGTCATGGCAATATGAAATTAACAATTCCCATACAGGTCTCAGGGCGCCCGGTTAAATCAGCTGTATCTTTGAAAAGTGTATAAACACCTCTTGTTCGTGGGACGAGACGGCTGCACTGAGACCCCCTGGCCGTGCTCTGAAGAGATCTGCTGTTGACTTCAAATTACAGGGGCAGAACATTTGGAAAGGAAGCTCCATTTCAAAGAATACGTTTTATTTTCATTAGTTCTCTGAAAATTTTGTACGATGTATTTTGATCATATTCACCACCATCTCTTCCCTACATGCCCAACTTTGTGTCCTTTGTTTTTAAAACACATCAAGTCCAGATAGGCCCGCTCACATATACTCTTGGATGTGTGGCCATCCACTAGAGCATAGTCAATCTACCAAAGGACACACCCCTAATGGAGCCCGACTCTCTCTTCCAGCAGCCGGCACCTGCCCATAGCTCCTCAGCTAGGGGTGAGACTTCATCCCACCTCTTCAAGGAATCAATTAACTTATCTAATAGTCCAAGAAGAAAAAGTCTATCATTAAACACAGGTATGATGCCTCATTCCTGCAGTAGCAGCCCTAGGAAGATAGGAGACTGCCTTGTGAGTTCTAAGCCAGCTTGGGTTATAGAGTGAGACCTTTTCTCTCAATAAAAGAAAAGAAGGGAGGGAAGGAGGGAGGGAAAGAGGAAAGAGAGACAGAGAGAGAGAGAGGAAGGAAGGAAGGAAAGAAAGAAAGAAAGAAAGAAAGAAAGAAAGAAAGAAAGAAAGAAAGAAAGAAAGAAAATCTTTAGAAGCCATATTTCAGAAAAAGGACTAATATACAGAATTTACAAAGAATTACAGAAATTAAATACCAAGGAAAAAACTGCCAATCACCAAATGGGCAAATGAATAGACCGTTTTTTAAAAAAAAGAAAAGAAAAGGAGCCAGATGGTGCACACCTTTAATCCCCACACTGAAGAGCCCTGTGAGATGTCTGAGTTCAAGGTCACCCTGGTCTACAGAGGAAGTTCCAGGGTAGCCAGCACTATACAGAGAAACCTTGTCTTAGCTTATAATAAGTTTTGGTTTTACTCAATTACTGGGCAAGCCTCAATGAAACATTTCACTATTAGGATAAAAATTTATAGTGTATCTAGCTAATAATAGAAAAATAAATAAATAAAAATGAATTAAAAAAAGAAATCCTGTCTTGTAAAACCAAAAATAAAATAAGTATAAATGGCCAATATCATTTTTTTCAAATACTCAATATCCTTAGTCATCAGGGACATGGAAATTAAAACAACTTTAAGGTACTACCTCAGCCCAGTCAGACTAGCTCAACAAATCTAACAGCAACCAATGTAGGGGATGCAAGAGAAATGAACCCTTATTCACTGTTGGTGGGGATGCAAATTAATGCAACCATTGTGGAAATAAATTTAGAGGTTCCTCAAAACTTTGAAAATGTAACTACCTGTGAGCAGCTATTGCATTCCTGGGCAGATACCAGAGAACTCTATCCCCTACCACAGATATGATTACTCCCCCAACTCATAACTGCTTTAGTCACTATAGTAAAGAACTGGAATCAACTTAGCCGTCCAACAGATGAATGGACAGCAAAAGTTACATATGTATATACAAATACTACTCATCTCAAAAGAAAAATGAAGTCAAAACTTATAGGTAAATGGATGGACTCAGAATGTCTAATATTAAGTGAGGTCACACAGTCTCAGAAAGAAATAAACCACATGTTCTCTCTCATATGTGGAATCTGGCCAAACATATATGTATATATGTAAAGAAATATGCACGTGGATACAATATAGTATGGAGGAAAGAAAACAAGAAAGACTAAGGTAAGGGGCAGGAAGGACCGACTGCAGATGGTAGACATGAATTAGGAGAGAAAGAGGATACAAAGCTAATTGTTCTTCTAGTTCTGATTGTGTCAGGAACACTTGGCTTTATTGGATAAGTGTATAAGATATACTTGATATTAAAGGTGTAAATTTAATGTGAAGCTCCATAGTTTCTGCTCAGAATGACTATTCTAACTATATAGAAGTGCACTGAGTTGTATAAACTTTGGGTCTGGTTAATTTTGGTGTACGGCATTTTTATTTCCTTATAAGCTTTTTACAATAAGGTTTATTTTTTTAAGTGTATAATTAAACTCAGTGCTACCCTGACATAATATTCATCCCAAAAGCTATACCCTGCTGGACACTTTCACAGAATGCTTCTGCTAAGAATATCTTCTATTATGTGCCTTAAGACTTTGCAGTACAAGTCCACTCTAACCACTAAAAATAATAAATGTACCTTAAACATAATTTCTAAAGATTCCCTGTGGAAAAAATATTAATTTGGGACTTGACTACAAAAGTATAATTCAAATGCCCTGTGAGGTTGTCATAGTATCTTCATTAAAAGATTATTCAATACCAACTGGTCAGTCCTGAAAACATATGTATGAGTAACATCATACAGACTGAGCACATTATCTTTAGGAATACATGCATATACATATATACATGCAACCACAATAAGTTAAAAAAATTAAAACAGCCCTTGTATTTGAAAAAGAGCAAGAGAGGATCTGTGCAAGGGTTTGGAGAGGGGAAAGGAGAGAGAAAAATAATGCAGTTGTATTATAGTTTTCAAAAATAGTAGTAATAATTTTTTAAAGGCATCCCATGTTTTTCCCCAGTTTCATTTTCTATTGCTATGACAAAAACACCCTGACAGAAACAGACCAGAGGAGGAAGGGTTGATTTCGCTCACAACTGCAGATTACAAACAACAAAAAGCAAGGGGCTGTGGAGGTGACTTGGTGAGGGAGGACACTTACTGTGCAAACACAAAGATCTGAGTTCAAACCCCCAGCACCACATAAAAAAGCAAGGCACGGTCAATGGAACCCCAGCATTGGAAGGTGGTGGAGCCAGGGAGCAGGCAGCTTCCCAGAGTCTAGCCAGTGAGTTAGCCAGTGAGCTGAGGGAAATCATGCAATTATAATACCAGAAGCTAAAAGAAATAATTAAGAAGTAAATAAATGGAGTTGTAAAAACATTCAAAGAAAAAATGGTTGACATGAAACCAGTGAAGAATATCAAAGCTATAAATTACTGTAGCCCATAAAGAAGGGGAGAGGGACATAAAGGAAAGAAAGAGGAAATGAAACAGAAAGGGGGAAGTTAATATTAAAAATGATAACCAAAGAAAACATTACAGAATAAAAAAAAAACTGAATTTACATATGGGAAGATGTGCTGGGTGCCTGGGAAAAGTCTCAGAACAATGGACTCCAGCACATACTTCAGTAAAAACCTTCCAATTTTAAAGACGAAGTAAAAATCCTCAGGTACTCATACAAAAAGAAAATCTATTTAATGACTATAAAAGCAACAGCATTTTCAAAATCCACAAAGCAACTAAAAAATAATGCCTTTAGAATCTTAGGGACATCACAAGCTGTAGAGTTTATATCGGTCAGAGTGTGGCTCCAGTATGAATAGTGTCAGGACACATTAAAAAATGGAAGAATTCCTGAAAGACTGAACACACATTTCTCTCCTGGGAGATATCTAAAAGGATAATGGCATTAAATAGAATGTGCCTGGGGTATCTGTGACAGAAAGACAGATGTCCACAGATGGGATATTTATCTCTGTAGAGATAAGTCTATAAGGATGAGCCTCTGGACACTGTAGTAAAGTGTGTGGGTGGGGCTTGTTCTCATTAAACAGGATGGAGCTAAGAACTCTTAGTTTTTGGACTTATGTACTTCTAGGTGAGTCAGAAAATAACATTTAAATATGACAGGTCACATAATAACAAAACGGGAGTCCAAGATTAACTGCTGGCAGTAGAAACACTAAGTCCTAATTACCTGGGGAAGTTTCTGTAAAGGTAGGAAGGTATATTAAAGGCAGTAACACTAGATTCAACATAATATAAATGGTAATTATATCACAACAAAAATGGAAGCCTAATATATCAGTTGCAATATCAAATGTAAAATTAATTCACTTAATAAGAAATATGTTTTGAAATCAGCTTATAAAGCAAAATCCAACTCAATGGTGCAACTGAACTGTATTTCAAATGGCTTCTATAATCACATGAACAAAACTAACTCTGAGAAACATCTGTATACTGTACGTTCACAAAGTTGGAGTGGGGTACTGATGCAAATAGATCTAAGTCTGACAGGTATGTGTTGACATGGTTGTAATATTCTGAAACTATTTGACATGCTTGCAGTATTGAATGAAGGAGCAACCCATGTCAGTGACCTTGATATTGCAGGGACAGCATACTTGCTAAGGAAAAAAAACTGGGCATAGCCACACAATCCAATGTCACCCACCAGTAAAGAGGTAGACATGAGTGACACAAACCACATGACAACATGGATGCGTACTGAAAAGTCCACTGAGGAACTGCATGTAAGGAGTTTATACTGTGAGATTCCGTCAATATTAAATTCTAGATCCAACAAAATCAATAAAAGAAGAGTGAAACATGGGGATGTGGATGGATTCGAGTAAGTACATTAGGAGATGAAATACGATATATACATTATAGAGGTTGTGATGTTCAACTCATTTGTTAAATATAATGCTGCATTTCAACTACATGCAAAATATACCTCTTTAAAAAAGAAAAAAAGAAGAGCCAGGCATCATTTTCATATAACAGTAATAATTGGCTTTGTTACTTCATTACCAAGGCATCTTTGCACATTACATTACCAGTACTCATGTGCCAAAGACATAGCACACTTAGAGCCTTTCCTCTCCCCACTGAAATGACCTGTGAAATTCTTTTGACTTTGACCTGACAGCCTCCGCAGCCACAGCCACACTCCCTCTAAGCCATCCTCAGAGGACACGGTGAAATAAAGGAACAGGAGCGCGGTTCCTATGAGATGGTGACGTTTGGAGGTTGAATCCGCCACAACATGGTTTTCCTTCAACAAGGTTCTACAATCCAACTTCCACTACTACACCACATTGTCAAACCTTAAAAATCAGATTTTAATTATATATATATATATATATATATATATATACACAATTTTAACATTACTAAAACCATCCGGATTCTAACACCTATGGAAGTACTTGTTTCTAAAATATTTTGTTCCCAAATTTTTCTGTTGGCACCTGTGCATGCACATGTACACACACACACAAACACATACACACATATAAAATTTGAAAAATAAGTCCTGTTTGAAGACACAGTCTCATAATGTATCCCTAGTTAAATAAAGTAAATCAATCTTTTTAAAATAAATTCTTCCTGGCTTGATCAATTTTTTTGTACCTTTAATAATAATAAATAAAGTTTCCAGTAGGCAAAAAAAACCAAATAATTTAAAATCTATTCCAATTTTCATCCATATTTGAGCCTAATAACAGTGCAATTTCAACATGCTTACAACAATCACAAGTGATATTTCATATCAGAACAGTAGATCTAACCTTATATAGCGTGTCTGTAAAGCAGCGAGCTAAAGCAAAATGAATAAATAAAAAACACAATCCAAAAATAGCAAGTGTTGGAATTCTCCTTGGGCATTATAATCTATGCTTTCCAGTAAATCTATAATCAGAGGGTTGGGGTTTTTTCCCTCCCTATTCCAAAATATTGTACATTCTTCCAAGTCTCTACAAAGTGAACGTTCCTCAGTTATAGAAGGTTCCATCCCTACCAGTTTTCTTGAGATCGGTATAGCTTTGGGTTTTAGATGATCATTTCTTTCCCTGCAATTTTCCACGGACAAATAAAGGTCGCTGCATGGAAGAAAGCTTACTGAATCGGCAGGAAGGGGTTAGCTGGGAGGAGGAACGGGTCTAAACAGCACCGCTGGCATTTACCCACTAGATGTCAGTCATGCAGCTAGCATCAATTTACATCCCTAATCCCTAGGACACAACTGGAAAGCATAGGCGCTGTCCCCGAGTTTGAATGAATTATACCACAAAGAGGACTGGAGTGTCACACAGTATTGTCTGGTCTGTTGACTGGAAACTCTGTCTGGCTCTACTGCGGGCTAAAGCTATCGAGAAAAAGCAGGCTTTCCCCAAGTGTCATGGTTAGTTAGGGACAACCGTGCTAGAGGAATTTGAGGTGACTGCTGTCAGTTTATAAGAAGAATATGTTACTGTTTCAGAGAGCAAGGTTTTTGAAGCACTAAGTTCGTGGAAGCAGATGTGGAGAGCAGAGTATTTCTTACATATGCGGAATGTTTCAAAGAACAAACACTAAAAACAAATGCTGATTATATGAAGAATTAATTAGTCTTGGGGAAATTGATTTAAGAAGACAAAGCATCTTGACTGTCACCAAAATCATGAGTGGATTCTGCTCTTCAAATGCCTGGTTTTCTCAGTAAAACATGTGTACAATTTGTAAAACTGTCCCCAAGGATTCCCACTGAAAGGTAGCGTGTAAGGTGTGTGCTACTTAAGAGAGTAAATGGCTGTTCACCATTTGTCAGGTAGATTAGCTCTGTCTGTTTACCCAATTATCAGTAGATTAGTTCTGTCTGTTCACCCAAGTCCTTAGGTAGATTAACAGTCTGGTTCAGTGTGTTTGTTCAGCCTGTGTATGAATTCCTTGCCATATTACCAATCCCGTCATAATGCCATACAATTCCCAAATTAATGTGGGAGGCAAAATAAGAATAAGACCCATAAAGACTTTTGGGAAAGTCTTGGTTTCATCAATAGTAAAACAAAGAGACCACATTAAATGTTCTCGAATTTTTCTTCCACCTCCTTTAATCTGAAATTTCATAATGTAACATAATAGTCCTTAAAGTAATGAAAAACTGTTATTCTGACTAACCAAAAACATGTTCTTCAAGAACATGAATGTGTATTCTGTGTTGCTCATCAGTAACCCTGTCTGCTGCTTCCCCATGTGAATGGGTCGTCTGGTTCTGTCCTCTGATGCCTCCTGAGAAGCAAGGATTTCTCTGTGTGTTGCCTTCAGCTCCCAGCCCCAATTCATCATTCTCCAGCCCCAGACTCCCACACTGCACAAGATCCTCTTTGAAAGAATAGGAGCCTGGGGAATCATTGAGTCCCCTTACCTAAATTCTGCCCTAGATAAACTAGATAAACTCAGACTTGAGAAGGCTCACATTACAGTAGGGATGGAACCTTCTATAACTGAGGAACGTTCACTTTGTAGAGACTTGGAAGAATGTACAATATTTTGGAATAGGGGGGGAAAAAACCCTAACCCTCTGATTATAGATTTAATGGAAAGCATAGATTATACATGGCTATGAGTATGATTATCATAGATGACTAATTATTAATCTATTTTAATTATCCATTACAATTTAAAATGAGCTTTACAAACATAATACCTTAAACACAAGTAGAAATATACACACAGTATAACAAAATTAACTTTAAGTTTGTATAATTAAGTTTGTATCAATAGACTAAAATCTATACCAATGTGAAACATTTTAAACAAGTTGTTGCTCTTTAGAAGTAAGTTCATTAATCTACCCTTTCATCCCATTATATCTATATCATATCCCCTTTTCTTCTTTAGAAAGAGATTACACTTATAATCAACCTGATTTAAATAAAAATATTGGTTTTTCTCTGTCCCACACCAGAGGGCTCTTCTGATTTGGGACACAAGAATCTCTTAATCTTTTCTTTTCACAATATGCCTGGGTTTAGAGAAGGAGTGAGCCAATTCCATCTCCAAAGCCAGCTGGGAATTTGGTTGTAGTTTTTCTTACTATTTCCTGCTGGAGGGGGGCACAGTATCTTATGGGGACAGAAAGAAAATTTTAGGATTATGGAGTAGTCCGTGAGGGTAAACCTCTGAGGCAGTTGCCTTGAAACTATAGTAGATGTTGGATCATCTGGGCCATGGTGTCACTGGAGACCTTTCAGGTGGTCTTGGCTGATCAAACTTGACGTATTTTAATCTAGAACAAATCCACAGCCTCTGGCTTTCTGTGGAAACAAAAGCAAAGACTCTTTTCCAAAGCAACATATCCTTATATCCAAATTTTGAAGTTAAGGTACCTTTAAAATTTACATATTTGTTTAACTCAACAGCTTTTATGATCAAATCTTTTTCTGCAGTTAAAAATCCCAAAGACAAGACAAACCAGATTCTCTGTGTGATATCCATCTTTTTAAGACTGAAATGTTGCTGTGGCTGCTGGCTCCACCCACCTCAGCTTCCCAACATGGCAGTGGTACAGTATACCGCCAGCTCAGGGTCTGGAGCCATGTGTACCATCAACTATCAGAAGCAGTTCTATCAAAGCAGTGCATAGCCCAGAAACCTTTTGTTGTTGCTGTTGTTGTTGTTGTTGTTGTTGTTGTTGTTTTTAACCAGCAAAGGCTAAATCTACCACGTAGCAGAGTAAAGTGCTGCTTATAGATTCCTCATTCCTGCCACACTGCAGGTCAGACACACACACCAGGAACCCGCCATAGCCACAGTCAGAACAAATCTCTCTCACCCGACAGGTGCCAGGCCCATAGACGCTCAGACCCAACCAAGTAAACACACAGAAACTTATATTGCTTACAAACTGTATGGCCGTGGCAGGCTTCTTGTTATCTACTTCTTCTATCTTAAATTAACCCATTTTTGTTAGTCTATACTTAGCCACGTGGCTTGTGGCTAACCGGTGTCTTTACATGTTGCTTCTCATGGCGGCGGCTGGCAGTCTCTCCTCCCCCAGCCTTCCACCTCCCAGAATTCTCTTCTCTCTTGTCCCGCCTATACTTCCTGCCTGGCCACTGGCCAAACAGCATTTTATTTATACAGAGCGATATCCACAACACTTCCCCTTTTCTTTTCTTTTTTTTTTTTTTTTTTGACTAGCAGTTATAGTTACAACTTAGTATATATACATATATAATATCTTAGATAGAATATATTAAGTATTAGACTCAGGTTCTTTAAGATAGGACACCTTTTGGAATGATCTTTGTACCATGCCACCTACCCACGCTCTAGACTTCCCTGGATTTCACTATGTGTTTCTTGCTTGATATTGTCTGCATTTATTGTAATTCCAACTTATCTAGGTCATTATCCCTCATTACTCCTGGACAATATTTGATAACCATTTCTTTGTATATAGTTTTGTATTAGGTTAGAACCTTCTTATTTAGATAAAAGGGGGAGATGTAGTGGGTAGCCATCCCAGCATTGGCCTGGAAGTTCCAACCCCCATTGAGGCTTTGGTAATGGTCACTCCCACAAGATGGGGCTGAGGGAGGAAGCGAAAGACCCAGGATCGAGAGGAGAGGTCTCTCTTAGTTCTGGGACCCTGGACGCGAGAGGTAGACCAAGCAGAGTTCTCCAGAGAACACCACCGAACTGTACCATACCTTTGCCAGACCTACAACCTATCCCTTCATTTGTAAGTTAGCCCACAAAATAAACCTCCCTTTTAACTACGTGGAGTGGCCTTAATAGTTTCACCAATAGTATGTTTCCAGTGTGGTGGGAGCCATGATTCCCCTTCACTGGGATCAATCTGCAATGCTGATGAAGTCAACCCTGGGTGCCCCTGCTTGAGAGCCAGAGAAGCAAGCACTTTGCCTACCACAGGTGCTGGGAGAACCAAGAAGTGAGCCTGAAATTTTAAGGTGCACAGATGCAATACTGCCCTCCACCTGGTGAGGACAGGCTTCTAGCATTCTGTTCAGCACATGACCGTCAGCCCACTCAGGGCCAACCCCAGCACTGAGCATTAGAAATAAAGCCCTGAGGCAGGCAGATGATGCATGGCCTCAAAGAACTGAGAAGTCTGGACAAAAGCAGGCATGAACTAAAGCCTGTTAAGATTCTAATGGGAAATAAAGTGACTGGGAAGCCTGGGTAGTTACATAGACCTTAGGAATGAAAGGTAATGCTGGGCAGAGCAAGAGCATGGATTCTCCAAGCCACATATTCTAAAATGGAGTTCCAAAGAGTCTGGATGCACAGGCAGGGAGTGCTGTAGAATCGTTTTCCTCAGACACTGCTTCGGAGTTCAGGGGCCAAGGCAGAGCCTGGGGAGTGTATTGCTCAGAGAGTATCCTTGAACCCACTGTTTTCCTTATTAGCTTTCGTTTTAGTTTCTCAAAAATCTTATCAGAGTGTGTTGCTGATTAAAAAATAAACAAATTTTAAAAAAGCAGAGCCCTGAAAAGAAAACAAGCCCCTCCTACCGTGGGATCCTTGGTGCTGGTTTGCCCAGGAAAAAATGCCAAAAGATGCCAAAGCTGCTGCTGCTCCTGCTGCTGCTGCTGCTGCTGCTGCTGCTGCTGCTGGCACTTTCCACAACTTAGAAAGGACAGAGAAGTTAATAGACTGTCAGAGGGAGAAGTTTATTAAGCCAAGCAATTAGCTCTTTCCTTTAAAGGCCTGTGGCGCCATTAAGTGGCACAAAACACAAGAGGTAATTGAAGCTTTTGGAAAAGAACGAAGTTTCCAGGGATGTTGGAACAAGGTGCAGACATAACGAACATTTGCCTAGCGCTTGCTGCCTTTTAAGTGGCCTTCACTTGTGCTTTGCACCTCGAAATAGACAGGGCAGATAGAGGACTCTCTGTGATAGTCAGTGTCCACACGGAAGTCACAGTGAAAGCATTGAGACTTGTGGTGGTGAGCAGCAGGCTCTGATGGGTCGGGTCGACCAGATGCTACCACACCACAGCACCAGAGGCCAGCGTCAATGAGAGGAGCAACTTCTGCTCCAGTGCGCCCCCTGGAGGTGCGTGGGATAGGTATGACATAAATGAGCCAAGTAGAAGAAAATGCCGCAGACTCCCTGCTAGATTGCACTCCAGACCACAGACCCTCGCAGAGGGTTCCTCCAGGATTCCATAGTTTCTCTCAAGGTACTGTTAAAACAGAGGAAAGGGAGGAAAGCCTAGAACAGACAAGAAGAACTCCAGCACGGGCAGCCATTTCATTCAGTTCTCACTGCGACCCTTCCAACCTTTTGGAGGATTTCTGTTTCACCAATAACGAACCCATAACCCGGGACAGGTACCACACAGGGTCCTCTGGCCACAGGAAGTTAGCAAACCTGGATTGGAAAACAAGCCTGTCTCACCCAAACATTCCTGATTATTTTGAAACTTCTCATATTTCTTCCCATGGTAATATTGACATTCTGCAGTAGCTTGTCTACCGTTTTTGAGACTTACTATGCACTTTCTGAATTAGAATCATGTTGTCTAGAGCTCGAGATATATGAGGTCACTTCCTTCCTGGTTATCTGAAAGGACATTGGGAAAAATATTACAATATGTAATTCAGAAAGCAGAGATTTACAAGAGCGCAGACATTACATGAACAGAATTTAAGGAAAAGAATTGAATAATTAACTAGTAAAAGACTGAGCAACTGGATAACTAAACTTCTAATTACCTAAAGATAAACTCATGTTTTTTAAAACATTTATTAATTATCTTGGTAGTAAGTTGACCACATTCCTCGACTGATTTGATTTGGAAGTCATATTGAGAACATTAAAAAGTTTTGTATGCATTATAAAATATGCATAAGGAAAATACCACAGCAGTAGGAATAGACGTAGAAAAGATATATGATATTAATTTTTCTTGAAACAAATCCTATTTTAAGTCAAAATGAAAAGCTGTTAGTTCTCTTTAACAGCGTCAATTTCTCTTGGAAAATAAAGTGAACATTGCACTGCTTATCCCATTCTGTCTGCCCTTGTGTTCAAGCGAACTCCCGGGAGATTGGCCGAGTCTTGGCATGAAAAACATAATTAGTGTTCACAAATAAAGAAGATTATGACCTGAGCCCTTTCGCACTCCAAACACTCCATCCCAACGCAACCTAAAGATTGTTCCCCATCCAGAAAACTGTTCATCACTAGCCCCTCCCTATTTCCTCAATATTCTGACCTTCCCCCAGCTGGTCAGCCAGCCCCACAATCCATTAGGGCTCCACAGCAAAAATCAAATGCGTCCACGCTGGAGCTGTAATTCACTTCATCTTCTCCTTGGGTTTCCTCTGCTCTGTGCCAGGGTCATTTGTAAGGCCATC
The DNA here is from genome assembly GCF_903995425.1 of Onychomys torridus. Lineage (NCBI taxonomy): Eukaryota > Metazoa > Chordata > Mammalia > Rodentia > Cricetidae > Onychomys > Onychomys torridus. Next base: position 56,237,326 of record NC_050453.1, read on the forward strand.
ACTCACTCCAAACTGTTGCACCTGTGCTTCTATTGAAACAACCCTTCTTCCGTCCGCCCGGCAGCCCTCCCTCGCCTCCATCCTCCCAGGCACCCCGCGCCCTAATCACCTTTTTCCCATGCACAAAAGCTTTCCTCTGCGAGGGAGGAATGCTAGAATTCCCCCAAGCATTGGCAAGGAAATATTTAAATGTAATCAGATGTTCTTCCTTTGTTTAATTTTTTTTCCTAGGGAAATTAATCTCTCTAAGGTATTCAATGGATTCCTCTGCTCTTCCGAGAGGCCACACCATCCTGCGGTGTGTAAGTGCTCACAGCTTGCAAAAGCTAAACATTTTCTTCTCCTTCGCTACCGACACAGATGATACGTGCCTGATTTCCTCAACCATCTCTAATTGAATACTTTGCTTCGTTTAAATTGTTTTAAACTTGGCTGTGAGAAATGGAGGGCTGGACACCCAACCCTCCCCCACTGTTGTGTGAGGCAGAATGGCTGGTAGCTGAGGCTCTCTAACAGCTAACAAGCTTGAGAACTCAGTTCCCTGATCATTGCCAGCCTGCCACTCCTGCGCTATCTCCGACCACTCCTACCAGAAAACCTAGACACTGTTATTTACCTTCCCAAGTTTGTAAGGACTTTCAAAGTCAAGCTGGTCTTAAACTTTGCACTGCATGAGGCTAGACCCACTACTTGGCTTCTGTGAATTTCACCTTCATTATTTATAACATGTTAAGATAATGCCAGCCACGTAAGGCTGCTGTTGTCTTTAGCACGATACCTGGCACACACTTGTGTTTTGTTATGGGTTTTTTTTTCATATTTTTAACAACTTTAAAAGTTGCTGATGAGACACAAGCTAGCCATCTTTTAGAGCTAATGAAAGGCTAGTGGTACATCAGCCAAGGCCAAGTCCATAGCCTCAAAACCTCCTACTAAACACACCATGCCTATATTTCTCCTGCTTCAAATCATTCTAGGTCTCTAGTACCAAGGACCTAGAGACCATCCGGTGACCCAGAGCCCAGGGGAGATGCTCATGTTAACCCCCCGTCTCCTGCCTCACTGTTCCCAGAGAAACCCATTAAAGACACTAGCCTCAGCTTTTCTGGCTCTGTCCCCAACACCTCTTTTCCTGGGGTACTGTGGTAGTAGCAAGCTTTCCTGTCACTACTGTTGACCTCTGCGTGTGCTCACTCAGTCACAGCTCAGTAGATTAAATGAGGACAATATTTAATTCATGTAAATGCCTCTCCTTCCCACATTGTCGTTTAAGTTAGTGAATGTCCACAAATCATAATTAGATACAGTGGGCAAAGACACAGGCGGGTCTGTGTCTACCAGAACAAAGAGGATGGAGACCTGGAGATGGACAAGCCTGGTCTGCAGGGGCTGCAGCCAGCACCTCCTTGGCTGCCAGGTCCAGGGTGCCGGGTGCCCTTGAAAGTATGCGTTTGCGGGAGGTTCTCCGGTGCTGCTGAAGCTGGCTCCCGGGACAGTATTTTGAGAATTGCAGTTTGGGAGCATGGGGAAACGCGCACTTAGGGGAAAATGACTGGCCCATTGGGATAAATAAATCTCTCAAGTTGAATAAAAATCAAAGTTTGGGAGTTTGGGCAAAGTATCAACAAAGGCAGACTCTGCCTCACCAAAAGGCAGTGCCTGACTGGCTTAAACCTTGCTGTCTGGAGTGAGAACACCCTCCTGGCCTCTGAGGAGGAAAGATGGCCCAGGGTCGCCTAGGGTGTTGGTGTTTGTGTGTTTGTTTGATTAATTGGTTGATTGATTGATTGATTTCGATGATGTCCTCCTTTTTGGCTGACATGACATGGCCCTTGTTAGCGGTGACAGTGTGCCCATTGCAGTAGACTCTATACCCTGCTTTGGAAATCAACAGTCAACGATGACTCAAGCCGTCATCTGACAATCAGATTTTGCATTCAAGACAGCAGAAGCAGAACTCACCAGGCCACAGGTCTGGCCAGGCATTGGCAGGCCAGGCATCGGGGTACCTCAATGCCTGGAAAGTGGCTCTGGGACATCTGCCCTGAGATTAATTCTCCGTGGGCTTCTCTAAGGTGGTGAGCAAAGGTTCTGGCCCATTTCCTCCAGTCTCTAAGAGATGCAGCCTGGATTCCTTAGGCCAAATTCCTAGACTACTACTCCGCTGCTTCCGTTCCCTTTTCTGTAAAATGGGAGGGACTAAAGCATGCATCTTTATTGCTCTCTGCCTGTTGTCTGTGATTTGCCAGGTTTCCTCATGTAAATGTAGAATGAATTTCTTTTTTTTTTCTTTTTTCTTCTTTGTTATAATAGCCACATTCATAGTGTCACTCAACTGAAGAGATGGTTCTGCAGTTACAAGTGTGCACGGCTCTTCCAGAGTACAGGAGTTTGGTTCCTATGTCAGGTGGCTCACAACCATCTGTGACTCCAGCCTCTTCTGGGCCCTCTAGGCACTGTACACATGTGCACACTCACACACATACACACACACACACACACACACACCACAAATTAAAAGTAAAACCAAAATTAACAAAAATAGTGCCTCTCGGGGCTGGAGAGATGGCTCAGAGGTTAAGAGCACTGGCTGTTCTTCCAGAGGTCCTGAGTTCAATTCCCAGCAACCACATGGGTGGCTCACAACCATCTGTAATGAGATCTGGTGCCCTTTTCTGGCCTGCAGTCATATACGCTGTATATATAATAAATAGGTAAATCAAAAAAAAATTTAAAAAGAAAAAAATAGTGCCTCTCTTATCACATGTCAACTCTGCCTAGTTGAGAAAAACAGATTTTTTTTTTTTTTTCCACATCAGCCTGTGTCCCGCCTGGCAATTGGCCTGTGTCACCATGCATGTTGCTGAGAGTCAACAGCAGGACCGGTGTCTCTGAGTGAGTAGACTAGCAAGGCAGAGACACCACCCAGTTAACCAGCTAGCCACCACAAGACAAGATGCCAGTTGATTGTGAAGTTCAGATAAACCCAGAATGAGCTCTTCATGTACATTTACCCCAAAGCTTGGGATACAATTACAATGAAAATATAAAATCAAATACAATTCCCCATTTAGCTGGGGGTCCAATATCAAAAAAATTCTGTCTCCCTACTCTACAGGGTCCCCTCAAAAATCATCCACAGGCTCTAGGCTATCAGGGGCGGGGGCCTCGAAAGCTTAGAAACTGAATCCTGCCTGAGACAGACAGCCCAGCATGGAAAGCCCCTTCCCTCTGTGGCGAGGAGCCACTGATGTTCCACACTGTGGTCAGGAAGCTTGTTAACTACAGCCCAACACCACTTTATAAATCATTACCCACTTCCTGTGCATTAACATTAGCAAACAGCAAGGGACAGCTTGTGAGCTATTATCCAGCAGCCCAGCCCTCATCAGAAACATTAGCACGCAGTGCATTTGTGCATTTCCACATAGGGCGGCTCCTGCTGAGGGCAAAGTCTAAACCTCTTCACGATTGCCACCTTTTAAAACGGTCTCTCCCTCCTTGTCCTGATTTAGCTTTCTTTTCCACTACATCACTATTATGTAAACCATTTCCGGGTTTTCTCCATTACCCCTCAGTAGATGAAAAGCATTAATAAATATTGCTACGTGCCAAGGATAAGAAAAGAATGAGGCACCTATTTGTGGATCCTTTTTCAAATATTTGGGACCAGGGCTGCCAACATAGCATAAAGGGTTAAAGCACTGGCTGCTCTTCCAGAGAACCTGGGTTCAACTCTCAGCACCCACACGCAGCTCACAACCATCTGTAACCACAGTCCAGGGGTCTCTGACACCCTCTCCTGGCCTCTGTAGGCATTTCGTGTATGTGGCACAATTTAAATACATGCAATCAAAACAGACATACATAAAATAAAAATCATCTTTAAAATGAAATATTTGAGAACTTTAGTGTTTTATTCAGGTTGCTATTGCTATGATGAAACACCATAACCAAAAGCAAGTTGGGAAGGAAAGGGTTTATTTGGCTTACACTTCCACAGCACTGTTCATCATTGAAGGAAGTCAGGATAGGAACTCAAACAGGGCAGGAACCTGGAGGCAGGAGCTGATGCAGAGGCGGTGGAGAGTTGCTGCTTCCTGGCTTGCTCATCCTGGCTTGCTCAGCCTACATTCTTAATAGAACCCAGGAACACCAGCCCAGGGATGGCACCACCCACAATGGACTGGACCCTCCTCCATCAATCACTAATTAAGAAAATACCCAGAGCCAGATCTTATAGAGGCATTTTTCAAAATTGAGATCCCCTCCTTTCAGATACCTCTAGCTTCTGTCAAGTTGACATAAAACTATTCCTCACATTTAGATAAAAGCATTGGTCAGTCTGGAACTAGAGCTGTGATGCCTAGTAAACGCACAGGGATGCTTTCCTCGGCCTTACTCCCACCTCCAGAAAAATAGACCCTGTCTAACAACAACTTGCATAGGTTGTTTGTGTCCTCGATCCCCTGGCCCCAAAATATGGCCTAGGCCACACCCCTGAAAATGGTGTTGATTCTGTTTGGCCACCTGGGAGTTTGTGGTTGCAACTGAGAAACTGCAGCTCAACTTTGGAGTGCGACTAGAACTCTGCTGTGGAGTCTGGAGAGCTGGCTCTGTGCAGCTCAACTTTGGAGTGTGGTTAGAACTCTGCTGTGGAGTCTGGAGAGCTGGTTCTGTGCAGCTCAACTTTGGAGTGTGACTAGAACTCTGTTGTGGAGTCTGGAGAGCTGGTTCTGTGCAGCTCAACTTTGGAGTGTGGTTAGAACTCTGCTGTGGAGTCTGGAGAGCTGGTTCTGTGCAGCTCAACTTTGGAGTGTGACTAGAACTCTGCTGTGGAGCCTGGAGAGCTGGTTCTGTGCAGCTCAACTTTGGAGTGTGGTTAGAACTCTGCTGTGGAGTCTGGAGAGCTGGTTCTGTGCAGCTCAACTTTGGAGTGTGACTAGAACTCTGTTGTGGAATCTGGAGAGCTGGTTCTGTGCAGCTCAACTTTGGAGTGTGGTTAGAACTCTGCTGTGGAATCTGGAGAGCTGGTTCTGTGCAGCTCAACTTTGGAGTGTGGTTAGAACTCTGCAGTGGAGTCTGGAGAGCTGGCTCTGTGCTCCCAGTGAAGACACAGAAAGGGGTCACTGAGAAGAAAGGGAAAAGCAGACAGAAGGATGAGTCAGCAGCTTGCTCCTCCATCCCTTCGTGATACAGGACTGAAGAGGCTGCTGTGTATGTCTCAAACACACGTTGACGTCAGGACCAGAGGAATGAAGATGGAAATCTTGCCTGAGGCTAACAGTCATACAATATGCACAAAAAACCAACAAGCAAATATGACATTCCACCTAAATGCCAAAAATAAATGGAAAAATGAGAGAAAGACTCCAGCAAGCTGAGAAGCCATTTTGGATGAAGTATTCAAGAAGATGTCACTGAGAATAAGACATTCAGACAAGCCCTGAGGGGGGTGGTACAGTGAAGCTCTTGAGGGGGTATGAGGGAGGGGGATATGAGGGAGGGGATATGAGGGAGGGGGATATGAGGGAGGGGATATGAGGGAGGGAGATATGAGGGAGGGGGATATGAGGGAGGGGGATATGAGGGAGGGGATATGAGGGAGGGGGATATGAGGGAGGGGGATATGAGGGAGGGGGATATGGGGAGGGGGATATGAGGGAGGGGATATGAGGGAGGGGGATATGAGGGAGGGGGATATGGGGAGGGGGATAGGAGGGAGGGGGATATGAGGGAGGGGATATGAGGGAGGGGGATATGGGGAGGGGGATATGAGGGAGGGGGATATGAGGGAGGGGGATATGAGGGAGGGGGATATGAGGGAGGGGGATATGGAGGGGAATGGGGGGGATAGGGAGGGATAGGAGGGAGGGGGTATGAGGGAGGGGGATAGGAGGGAGGGGGTATGAGGGATGGGGATATGAGGGAGGGGATATGAGGGAGGGAGGCGGCTCGGTGAGCATCTTGACAAGGGATATTCTGGTACTTTGGAGGAATGCTGGACTCATCTGAGAGAGCTGCCTCAGGCACCTTTGTGGTACTGACGGAATGCTCACCATCATTGCCTTTGGCAAGCAGGCATCAATCACCCACTGCTTGTCTACTGTAGGGATCAGCAGCTATCGGAAGGGGTTATTTGGCTGTGGTAGCCTATGCCGACAATCCCAACATTCAGGAAACTGAGGCAGGAGGATCTCAAAGAGGCTACCCTAGGCTAGTCGGTGAGAGGTCAGGAGGAAAAGGGATGTCGACTGAGAGGGAAGGTCTGAAGCATGGTGGACTAGGACATAGACCTCACACTTGGCACAAAGAACATTTAAATTTGCTTCCATGTCCAAGTTCAGAGCAGTGCAGAGCATGACAAAACCATGCTACCGCCATTCAAGCTTGGCATGCACCCAGAAGGCACTCTGGGAGAAAGGTCAATCAGTTGACACATGGCAGTGGTGGTTTGGGGTTTTTGCCAGAAAGAGATTACCATGTGTAAAGACATCTTTGTGTGTTGCTCATAACGGTTTGTGCATGAATTACAGTTTACCTAAATAAAATGTATTTAAAGAAGAGCTGTCAGTACGGATATGGAATCAGACTATACGTGAACTTCATCATTTATATAAAATGATGCTATAATAAATTACAGAAGTGCCAGCTGAATCTCCACGGGGTGAAAGAATAAAGCACAGCCTTGAGTTTTCAGAAAGAGGGCTCTTGCTCACCTCAGAAGCACATACGCTAAAATTAGAAAAACAAAGAGAAGATTAGCATGGCCCATGAATTCATGAAGTCTTTCATATTTTTTAAAAAAATAAAGGAATGGGGAATAAGCAAGTGAGAGGAAAGCAGATCATGAGAAAAGTAGTGAATCATTTGGACTAGTGGTTCTCAGCCTTCCTAATGCTGGGACCCTTTAATACCACTCCTCATGTTGTGGTGACCCCCAACCATAAAATCATTTTTGTTGCTACTTCATAACTGTAATTTTGCTACTGTTATGAATCTTACTGTAAATATCTGATATGCAGGATATCTGCTATATGACCCCTGTGAAAGGGTCATTTGTTGCCCCCCCCCCCAGGAGTTGTGTTGAGGCTTGAGAACTGATTTAGACAGAGATGGAGGAGGGATTGGAAGGCCCCTAAATCTGAAGTGCTAGAGCAAAGGCCAGCAGCTGGGTGGCCAGATAATGCCCAGACTTTGCTGAAGACTGGAAGAGTTCTTTTTGTCCTGGGTGCCTGCCAGCACTCAGGCAGTACCCCAAACAAGCGGTGTGTCTGGACCGTCATGTTGTGGGTATGTTGAATGCTTCAGGATTCACTGTGTTCTAGTTTAACATGCACCATGTTATATGGTGTTTGAGGGAAGTTGCACTATTTGGAGTTTGCTGGTTGTTGTTTGTGAGGTGCCAGGATCACCCTCTAGGGCCTCAGGCACACACATCCGTTGCTATTGAGCTATATCCCCAGCCTCCTATATTTTCCTTTCTAAGGGCTAACTCGTAGAAGCTTTATTTCCCATGCTTCTTTTAAATGTATCAATTAGCAAGGGTCAGAAGATCTCTGCTTGACCAGGGCATCAAAGCAGATGCTTTGGGTCCAACTATCATTGTGTTGATCACAAGGTCAATACGAACCACTGATAAAGCTCTCACATCCTGATTTGGCTTCAAATCATCTCAAGGTTAGAACTATGTGTCTGTGGGGAGTTACAATAAACAAGAAAAAACAGACATTCCAGCAGAGGCAACTCCAGCTGAGGACTGCAGACGGCAGAATTTTGGAGAAGGCGGAGGCACTGACCACGATCCCACTGTCACAGCCCAGTGCTGACTCCAGTGTGGCATCTTCCAATGCAGCTGTCCTAGCCCATGCTCCTCACACCCCAGGCTCTAACGGAGTGACCCACCTGCAGATGGCTCCCTCAGGACTTCAAAGAATTCCCAGCTCTGGTTGGTCTTCGTGCCCTTATCCTTTTAAATGTAAACCCACAAAGGATACGTTTCGAGACATGCCTCAGTAGACTTTCACCTAGAAATGTTAATGTAATATTTGCAAACATATATAACCCATGCCTGTTGCAACACTGTTGTAAATCAAATTCCATAAGCACCCCATCAATAGTGGATTTGTTCCTCAAATAAGGGTTTCATCCATATACTAGAATACAATATAGCTATGAGAATGTCTGGTGTAAATATATATCCCTATATGACAAGATAACCTATATAAGTGAAATAAGAAGTATATTATTAGCCTTACATTATTTTAATTATACATGCATATGTGTCTGAATGGGAAGGAATATATTTAATTATGTCTGTATTGAAATGACATACATAAAATGCTTAGAAGGTATTTTTTTAGAGACACTGTAATAAGAAACTTCTCTTTAAACATTTTAGTAGTTTTTAAATTTATTTTAAGTTTGAAACCGCAATGATTTTAAGTTAGATAGTACAAGTATATAAACATCATCCTGTGAGTGTATATGTTGACCAAATGGACCAGCACATGTGTAACTAGAATCCTGGAGTGAGAAGGAGAAACTAGTGAAGCAGAAAAAAAAATGTTCTGAGAAAACAATAACTAAGAATTTTCTTCAGTTTTTGGCAGGCATTAAGATGCAGATATGGGGCTAGAGAGATGTCTCAGTGGTTAAGAGTCCTGGCTGCTCTTCCAGAGGACCCGGGTTCAATTCTTAGCACCTGCATGGTGCCTGTAAGTCCAGTTTCAGGGGATCTGACACCTTCACACAGACATACATGCCAGCAAAACATAAAATAAAAACAAATAAATTATTTTTTAAAAGACACAGATATACAACGTAAAACACGGAGTAACTACGAGACTGTCTGTTCCACAGAGCATGCTCAAAGGCTGAAAACCAAGAGGCAGGAAATGTCACGACAGCGCTGGAGGAGAGAGATGTGCAATTAAAATATGTAGACAAAGACTATATTAGATGTACAGGGAAATAAAGAGAATCACTGCACAAATCTCAGAGCCAGTGCAAGCCAGCAACAAGTATTGTTTTTAAAGTGCTGGGATAGAACCTGTGATAACACCAGAATTCTCTGCATAACCAAAATATTTTTTTCAGTAATCAAGTAGAAATATAAACTGTCTTGTTTAATGTAGTGCTGCACACCTGTAATCCTAGCACTTGGGAGGCTGAGCCAGAACAATTGTTGATGTAGTTCAAGGCCAGCCTTGGAAACACAGTGAGACACTATCCCAAAAAGAAAAAAAAAAAAGTAGTTAAAAAAAAAAACTCTCTCAAAGAAAGTGAAAACTGAGTTTATTGCCAGGGACACACATTGTAAGGAAAGTATTAGAAACTCCTTCAGGTGAAAGGAACATGATACCAGATTAGACAAGCAAAGAGTTCTAGATATAGAATAAAGAAAAATAAAACACTTTATTTTTAATTTCTTAAAAGACAACTACCTATAAAAGTTAAAGTAGCCGGGCAGTGGTGGCACATGCCTTTAATCCCAGCACTCCGGAGGCAGAGGCAGGCAGATCTCTGTGAGTTCGAGGCCAGCCTGGTCTACCAAGCAAGATCCAGGAAAGGCGCAAAGCTACACAGAGAAAACCTGCCTCGAAAAACAAAAAACAAAAAAAAAACAAACAAAAAAAAAAAAAAAAAAAAAAAAAAAGTTAAAGTATAACCACATGCTGTGATTAAACAAATACACATTCATAAAATGTATAGGCATGGCACAAAGGAGGGAGAGAGGGATTTGCAAGGTGCATCATAACTTCCTCACACTGTCCATCAAGCAACATGTTCCTATGTGAAGACAGGCTTCGGTGACTCAAGCTGCATAGACTGAGATAGCAAGATGGCTCAGTGGGTAAGAGCACCTGCTGCCAAGCCTGCTGGCCTGAATCCCACACCAGAATCCATAAGGTAGAAAAGAGGTGACTTTTGCAAATTGTCCTCTGACCTCCATAGGCACTGATGCACAGATACTATGTCCACACAACTAAATAGATAGGTAGGTAGGTAGATGATAGATAGATAGATAGATAGATAGATATTAGATAGATAGATAGATAGATAGATAGATAGATAGATAATGTAATAAAAGATCTTTTAAAAGAAGCGAAGATTATGTTGTATCATCAAAAGAAAGAAAGGAAGGAAGGATGGAAGGAAGGGAGGAAGGGAAGGAGGGTGGAAGGAAAGGAGGGAGGGAAGGAGGGAGAGAGGAAGGAAGGAAGGAAGAGTTCTGCAAATAGACTGACAGCCAAGACAGACTCACTCTCCTGGACTTGCATAGCTCCAGGAATTTGCACTGATCTACTCTGTGCATTGACTCCACTGTCTGCCTTCCTGGAAGAAAGCAATACTAATATCACAGAGTTCTTCTGAATATTTGATACTCAGAACAACACTGCTTTGTGCTGCTGTATTATGTGTTAGCTACTGTGGTCAACGATTCCTATTTCAAAATGATATTTTAATTTCATGAGAGTTTAATCACATGCACAATTTGAACTGAAGTCTTCATAAACACAATTATTCAAGCACTGCTCATAGGACACACATTACCATATAGATCCATGTTTTACATATGCAAATACATGTTAACTTAGGTACTTGAGCCAGTAAGTGGCAGCGCTTTACATTTTCTATCTCTCTGGATTTTCCAATTCTATCTTGTTTCTGAAATACCTCTATTATAATGAACTCACAAATGAAAACATCCCATAGCTATTTCAAGGTAGCCACTCAAACACATACTTGCTCAGTCCCAAACTATTCACCTCTGTGAACTTCGACATAGGTACAATGGCCATTCTGAAGGAACTTCACTTAAGGTTTTACACTGTCATGGTCAGTTACATTTTTATGTGCATCTACCATATTAAAAAAAAAAAAACTATGACAGAATTGAAACTAGAAAACCAATTAGCGCCAGGTGGTGGTGGCAGCACACGCTTTTAATCCCAGCACTCAGGAGGCAGAGCCAGGTGGATCTCTGTGAGTTCGAGGCCAGCCTGGTCTACAGAACAAAATCCAGGACAGGTGCAAAGCTACACAGAGAAACCCTGTCTTGAAAAACCAAAAAAAAAAAAAAAAAGAAAGAAAAAGAAAAAGAAAGAAAGAAAGAAAGAAAGAAAGAAAACCAATTAACTTTATATTCTCCTTCATGATTCATGTGCCCCTTGCCTGCATTCCATCCCTCCTTACTACCTTCCCTTGTTTCCTTTCTAAATGACCTACTATGCCAGTACCTAAGGCTGTTTACATAATTCATGTACACACTGTAGATTAGTACCACACATAAAGTAGTGTGGTTTTTTTTCCTTTTCTGAGTTTTTTGAGTGAACTCATTTAATGGTATACATTCTAACTCCATCTATTTTCCTACACATTAGATGATTTGCTTTTTCTTTAAAGCTGAATAATATTCTGTTTTGTAAGTATAACATATTTTTGTTATCTGCTCATCTGTTCATGGACATGTAGGTTGGTTCCTAGATGATTTTAAAATAAACCTTTGTTCACTAAAGGTCATTAGGTAGTACAAACAAAAACAGATGGCAAAATAACCACCATAAACTAATACTGGAAAAACGAAAAAATAGATACCTACTAATTATATACATGCTCAACAAACAATGAATAGAGGGGAATTTCTAAATCTGGTAACAAAAACCTACAAAGAATATACTAAAATATAAATTTAAATAAGCATATGCTAAATAATACCAAATTGCAAGCAAATTAAAGAGAGCCTAAATAAATGGATTATATTAGCTACTGTTAAAATGAAACAGTTTGAAGTTTGAAAATTTATCTATAGATATGCTGTAATCCCAGTGAAAATTCCAGATGGGCTAGGCTGTATTCTATTTGCCTATGTGGTTGGTTTTGAAGGGAGAATAACTATTGTTAAGCAAATTTTAAAGTACACATGGAAAGCTAAAAAAAAAAAAAAATAGAATAGCCAAAATAATTTGGTACTAGAAATACAAGGTTCAGAATTCATACCACACAGTGCCAAGTCTTACTATAAAGTGTTATCAATGTAGACAATGAGACCTTGATAAAAAAAAAAAAAAAAAAAAAAAAGATGCACACAACAACCCATACAGAAGTTCAGAAACTGACCCACTTGGATGTATCAACATAACTCTCTAGAAAGGAACAGGCAATTCCATGTTGCTCGAACAACTTGGCATCCTTATACAAAAGCCACATGCCTTGACCTGTAATCTGTATGTGATGTTTGTAGCGTCTTTATTGACAGTCATCAAAAACTGATACCTGTGAGTCTGGTGAATGGATAAGCTACACTACCATTGAGCACAAGAGACACAGGCAAATTTGGTTCATACAAAAATGTGGATATGCTTTCAATTCATTTTACTATGGGAAAACTAGTGTCTTAAACCAAACTTAAAGCTAGTTGTCAGCACGGGACGTGGAGCCAGGACTGATGGCAGAGGGGAAGGAGGAGAGAAAAGTGAGTGTGGAAATGTAAATGATCATTCTCGTACTGGAACAGCAGACCAATGGATTTATCAGAAACCACAGAACTATCTACATGCTAGCATATGTAATTTAAGGAAAAGTTGATGAGTTTGACCAGGAAATGAGTTGGATCCGAGTGGAGTAACTAGACTAAATGAACACACCGTTGTCAGGACGCACAAAGCCCTGTATTTCCTGACAGAGGCAGGAGGAAGGGAAATGCACAGCCTCGGCCTAGTCAAGGGAAAACATCAGGTAAAGCCAGGTCCCAGTGCTCTGTGTAATAACTCACCAGGCCATTGTTACAGCTGTAACCTGAGATACCCCCCACCCCCAGGTAAAGGCCTACTCACAAACTTGACACAATCATAAGGATACAGTAGAAACTTCAAGAAGAGGGACTAGAGCGGTGTTTTAAATCACTGGAAGCAGAGCCCTAGAGACCCCAATCTCCTCCTTTCTTCCCATCAGGCCATGTGCTAAGTCATTTCAGCATCACAATGCTGCCTTGCCATGATCCTAAAACAGTGGACCAAAGGTCAAAGGTTGAAACTGTGAGACAAAAATCAACCTTTTCTCTGTAAGTTTGTAATCTCTTGTATTTATTACAGTAACGCAAGGCTGACTGACACAGTCATGAAGCATGAGGAAAGCCTATCACAAACTGTGGTGACTGAGAAGACTGTTCAGTGTTGCACAGCAGTGATTTCACTGTGCGAGAACCCCTGGCTTGTGTCTTGGAACAGAAAAGGGAAATAGAAAAACTGGCAAGGTCTGAATGAAGACTAGAGTTAATGGTATCATGTTAATGATGATTTTACCAAATCAATGTATGATGTTTAGAGATGTTAGTGTGGAAATACGTGTCTACACAGTACACGCTTTGGACAACAGTTTCTTAAAGATTTATTGTTTATTTTATGTGCATGGATGCTTTGTCTGCATTTACGTCTGCACACCACATGTGTCCACTGCCCACAGAGGATAAAAGATGGCATTAGGAGCCAGCCAAGTGGTGGTGGCACATGCCTTTAATCCCAGCACTCAGGAGGCAGAGGCAGGCGGATCTCTGTGAGTTCGAGGCCAGCCTGGTCTACAGAGTGAGTTCCAGGACAGGCTCCAAAGCTACAAAGAGAAACCCTGTCTCAAGAAAGAAAGAAAAAAAAAGAGATGGCAGTAGGTTCCTGGAACTGGAGTTACAGATGGTAGTGAACCACCAGGTGGGTGCTGGAAATCCAACAGGGTCCTCTGCAAGAGCAGAGGTCCTCATAACTGAGCAGAGCCATCTCTCCAGCCAGCCCCACAGCACTACTTTTTGCAAGCATTCTACAATACTAAAATGTCTTTGAAATAACAATTAAAAGCATCCACTCAGAATCTCTGCTCAGTTTGACTCCCATGTTCAGCAGGTTTCCATAGGGATAGGCATGCTCACCACCTTTCTGTACTGTCACAGGCATCACGGAGGCCCAGGTGCTTGTTCTAAGCAAAGCTCGTCTGATTAAGTGATCTCTGACATTTTCCCTTTTAAGAATAAAGGAAGTATTTCCATTTCAAATGAATTGGTACAACAGGCAAATTCAGAGATCAATATTGATCCTCTTACACACACACAAACCCTGCCCCCCAAACCACCTATGCCTCAGAAGACTAGACAAGACCTTGGGGAATCTTCCAAGAGTTTCCTAAAATTGGACTTTTCTAATGGCATAAGTGCTTTGAGCACGGCTTCTCTGTGTGCCTATTCAAGGGCCTTTTTGTCTATTACATTAAGGAATGGAGAGCATCCTCGATTCCTTTGAAAGTCACAACATACTTTCACAGCATAGCTTCCCAGCACTAGTGGAGGCCTGAGAAATGCAGAGTCCCTCAGAGACAAACACAAGGGAATGGTTAGCATATTATCCTCTACCTACCTGTACTTACACAATAACACACAAGTCCCGGCTTCGGCTTCTTATAAACATTTGTGATAATTTGACAGTATGGCTGGACACTGTTGTGACTGTTAAAATTACTCTATTTCAGTGGACAAGCACTCTAGGTGTCTTTATTATTGCAGAAATGTTCCTTAAAACTTTAAGGTTGTTTTTGTCTTTTGTCCTTTTGTTTTGTTTTTTTTTTTGCTTTGTTTTGTTTCTTGAGACAGAATCCTATATGACCCTGGGCCGGTCTTGAACTCATGGATTCAAGTGGCCCTCTCTCCTTAGCCACCCCAAGTGCTGAGATTACCGGAGTGTGCTACCACACTTGATGTTCAACATTTGGATGAAGTCACAGCTATAAACTTCTACTCTGAGCCTGTTACATCTATTTTGAACACATAAATAAGGGTCTTACATTTCTTGGTATTCAAAAAGCTACACCTCGATTATACGGTACTAAGAAGAATTTTATTATGAATTCAGTTCTAATTGTATTCAACTCAGGATTCAATTCTGGTTTGCTTCCCACGTTGTTGGTTCGACTTCTGCCTACATCAGGGCCTCTGCTCCCTGAGGGGGGTGGGGGGTACGCTCGACAGTCTTTCATCACAAAATGGCTCAGTCAACACTGTAAGCACTTTTTGTGAATGACTTGCCTTCAACAAATACCCAACTCAAATACTTAATTGTTTATTTGAAATAAATGACCATGATTTGATTATCAGAAAACTTTTGGAGTCATTTATATATTTTGAAAAAAAAAACTAAAGGCATTTCTAATACAGAAAATGTCTTTTCACCTAGACCACCACTGTCATGTAACTTCACGTTTCAACTCAGATGCATCAACCCTGTTGAAGTAATTTCCAAATTTGGTGACACCATCTACTTAACAACCAAGTCTGCTTCTTGCCTCCACATTTTCTAATCAGATCCTAAAGTGTTTCAGAGAGATATAGTGAAACAATCTGCTATTTTGAGAGCAACTTATTCAGCAACAAGCAGGCCTACAATACCCCCTTAGACATGCATTTACAGTGTAGAAAACCAGCCTTCAAAGCCACAAGTTCCAGTGGGAGTTTTTGTTGTTGTTGTTGTTGTTTTGTTTTGTTTTGTTTTGTTTTTTGAGACAGGGTTTCTCTGTAGCTTTGGAGCCTGTCCTGGACTATCTCTGTAGACCAGGCTGGCCACCCATAGAGATCCATCTGACTCTGCCTCCCGAGTGCCAGGATTACAGGCATGTGCCACCACCGCCTGGCTCCAGTGGGAGTTTTGAGATACAGCAATAATCCCTTGCTTTCGAACAGAATTGTATGTGAAGTTATTATTTAGGAAATAAAAGCAAACTAATGGAATTAGGCCCAAATGTGCAGAGACCTTGGAAACATGTGAGAGAAGGCCCTTAGAGAGATGGTGCTCGTATGCATGTCGACACTGCATTCCTGAAAGTTTTTAAAGACTATTACTGTCTTAGCTGAACTTGGATTTTTCTCCTCTTAATACAATAGCGAAGTCAGGTGTCAGCAGGCCTGCAGACTAGACTTAGGGATCATACTGGGAGTATATTTACAGCCATGTCTCCCCTGTGTCCCCTTTATCTCTCCTTCTGCTCGGGGCTTCCATCAGTCAGTTCAGCTAAGGTCAGACTCACCTCAATGGCTCAGCACACCAGTCTTGTTCCATTACATTTGGAGGTAGAAAATCTGAATCTTCCCAGTGCTGACCTTATTGTTTCCAAGCTATTGATTATGGCTATCAAGCCCCAACAGTTCACTGGGGTCAGTCTCTAGGAAAGGAAAAAGGCAGAAGCCAGAGCCACATCCCTCTCCCTCTCCCGACTGCACTGACTTCCCCATTAGTTAGATTTGGGTGTAATTAGAATGAATCACTGCAGGACACAGCTCCTGTCTATTCTAGACTGCCAGTCTTGATTCACCTAGATTTTTGGCCATTCATCAGAGCACACATCTGGTATGTAATGAGGAATGAACGGAGTGGAAAGGGGAGGTCAGTGAGACGCGAATGGGCCCTGGCTGGGAGTGATTATGGAGTCACTGACACGCAAATAAATGGCATGTATCACAATCCACAACTCTCGGGGAGTGTAAATCTCACACTTGACATACCCTTTGGCAAGAGATAGACTTTATGAATCTTTTTCCCCATCGCTAGAGCAGTTTTGTACAAGGATACCCTGTCCTGACATAATTCTCAACTTCAGATGCTTTCTTATCTATCAGAAATACGGTTGTACTATAATTTTAGACCTTCAATATAGTAATCATTTAATTGTAGTCTTTTTTTGCATTGTGGGTATTTTTTTCCTCCCCTGGACTACTTTCTTTGCTCTCTGTGACTCCTTTCATGATGTTTTTATTAATCATTGTTGTTCATAATGCCCTTGATTTTATTAATTGTTGCTAGGCACTGTCAGGTAATTTACATAACAATCTCATCAACAAAGTTGAGAGAGAGCAGAGATGTGGCCTCCATTCCTAGAGGAGAAGGAAGGCTTAGACAAATTGAGAGGGAGTGATCTACCCACTGCCAGGTGACAGCCATCACACCTGAACCCAGAAACTAAGTCTCTGTCTGGGCTACCTGCTCGGTCTCCATACCAGCGGAAGAGTGCATGACCCATCACTACCCACATGCCAGTGCTGCAGCTTCGGTGAATGGCTCACTCTTCCTAATCCCACGGGAAATGAGAGGAGTAAGACAAGCCTAAATAATATCCAGACAATGATATAACTATAATAAAACACCTAATGGTTATCACCTATCATGCCCCACACGCTATTTGAAATACTCCGCCTACCTTATGTAATATCAACCCTAGAACTCACCAGGAACTCATTGCCCTCCTTACAGCTAAGAAAAGCAAAACATGGAAAACTACAGTCATGTGGCCAGAGCCTGCCTGCTCTGACAAAACACGTCTGAGATGCAAGTCAAACTGGAAAGTGCCACAGGCATGCAGAGGGAAAGTGGATCATACAGGCACCTGTGCCCCTTCTGCTAAGAAAAATCAGGAGTGCTTCGGGGCATAGACGGCACATAGATGTTGGAGTCTGAAGAGTTAGTAGGATGAGCAAAAGTATTCATGTAGGGAAATACAGGCAAATAGCGAAGCATTTGAAGGCAACTGATGAGCTACACAACTAATCAAGGTTATGCTATGCAGACATCTGTGTGTGTGGTGGCCTTGAATTGTTGCTTGTAAGTAGTGTAGTCGCCAATGCACCACAGAGTCTAACTTGTGACTTGCCTATGATAACAGAGGCAGAAGCACTTCTAAAAGCACTTCTAGTGCATTGCCATGCTAGACCCTGCCTCTAATATATACTGCAGTGTATTGCCAATCCAGTGTCTTCAGGTCAGGCAGGGCAGGCTCGGTTGTTATCATGTACTGTATCAGTGAGTCCCAGTAAGAAACCAATTGCCTGGCCAGAAGTGGGGTGACTGGAGGAGCGTTTCTTTTCCCAGAAGCTATGATAATGTATGAGCTGTATGTAGGTAACCTCTAGAGCTGGCGTGAGCATTACAAACGGGCATCGTTAGAATTTTCTTTCTATCCTGGGCATAAAAGCATGAGGAAAAGGAGAGATAAAGAACCCCAAATGTGATACGGCCTGAGGGAAAGTGACCACCCTGCCTTCAGTTTGAGGAAACCTTGAAAGGAACCAAAGGCATAAGATAAATTCTCATTTATCTCCCACCCTTTGGGGGTGCTGTCTGGGAGGACTGTGCTAAGGTGGAAGCCTGAACACGTGAGCACCAAGGTCACGTGAGCCAGCAAGTAGACAAGGTAACCAGGACTCTTGATGGTGAAAGGGAAAGTGACTAGGACACATGCCTAAAACTGTGCATTGTAGATGTGTAATCATCGCCAAATTTTCAAGGATAAATGGATGATTATCAAAATATGCTTCTGTTTTATATTGACTCTTGATTGTTGTGTGGGATTGCTTGCGTTTAGTAAAAGCCTTAGCAAATTTCTCTTAGACTTTCAAAGTAAATCTATCTGCCAGGTACTAGGATATTCAAGTAATTATGTTGCAACTCCTGATTCAGACAAAAGAATCTCCAGGGAGGGAAAAAAAGCATTTAATATTTACTGTAAGTGTTTTCTGATTTGATATAGAGTTTTGCATAATCTTTTCCATGTATTACTTCACTCAGCCTTAACCAGACGCTTCTCTTTGTAATGAACTATGGCAGACACACCGACTTGTGGCTACTGAGGATGCTGAAAATGAGTGACAGCTGAGTGCTCAGCCCTAAACAGGACACTTACACCACCCCTTCTAAGGCTAAGGGACCACTGGGGAAGGAAAGCAAAAGAATGTCAGAGCTAAAAGGTATTGAAAAGGGTTACAAAATGCAGTCTTCTGAGCAAGACGCAGCCAGTGCTATCCAGCAGCTATAGTATCCTGCACTGGTGCATCAGCAATCCTGACAGTCAGGGAAAGACTCACAAGACTGTCCTCACCTTGCTGAACACTGGCTAGTGGATTCTGATGGGGGAAAACCAGTCCGTGTCTTCACTTATATACCCACAAGTGAGCCCAGCAGGTTCCAAGAGATAGTTCAAAACCTATGGTTCTACAACCATGGTTTCTATGGATGTCCCTGGTTAATAGATAGCTCAAAACCTATGGTTCTACAACCATGGCTATGTAGATGGCCCTGGTTAAGCTCAGTGGGCGACAAAGTAAAACACACGACATGACGTGTGAGGATGACCTGTAAGGAGGAGGTGGGGTAACTGGTGTGGGAGTAACATGGAAGAAGGTGAGGGTAAAAGTAATCAGAAAGTATTGCAATATAGGTGTGAAATAGCCAAAGGAGAAAATTAATAAAAACTATTTTGATTGATTATGCATTGAAACCACTCAGAAAGCTTGAAAGTCCACCCAGAATGTCTGCTCAGTCTGACTCAAAATTCCACTCTGGTCTGCAGAAGTTCCCCATATTTCCCCCTCAGGGGACATACAATCAAAACGGATGGACACCGATCTATTCTACAGCCATGACTTCTTCATCAGACCTTTACTATATGATCTCACCACTCCAGTTAACTCAGCCTGACATTAGTCCTCTTCAAAACTATCTTGTGAAGATAGTTGACTATATACCAACAATGGTTAACAAGATAGCGCAACTGAATCATGAAATGAAAGGCCACTACTCTTTAATAAATGTTACTGCAGATAGTAAAACTAGTTCCTTAATTGGGGATTTTTTAGAAAACAGATGCTGGCAGATGTCATGGGCGATGTTACTGACTACAGTGACAATCCCCCTTCAGGGCACAGGATAGTCCTTTCCGGCATACTTCATCTTCCCTGGAAGGTGTTTCACACATGAGAAAAAGCGGCACAGAACTGGAGTTCGGAGTGAGACTCTGAAGTCAGACATTCCGAGATCAAATTGAACTACATCATTCTCATTGCTGTGTAATTACTGACACACTTTAATAATAATAATAATAATAATAATAATAATAATAATAATATGCAGCAGGGGGTAATTAAGAGTTTTACCTGAGTGAATATGGATGAAAACACTTCAGACAGTGCCCTAGCCCATAGGAAGGGTCACATGTGTGTGCTGATACTATGAACCCTGAAACTTAGGAAGAATTGAATGCTACGAAAAAAATGTTTTTCTCTGACAAGAATTTTTCTCTCAATGATGCATCAGTTTACCAACGAGGGTTTAGTTAATATGCAAAGGTCATTCATACAGTTAATTCTTGGCTTTAGAAAGTATATGAAAAAAATCAATAAATATGCAATTAAAAAGAAAAGGAATTAGAGTTTTCATATTTATGTTGCCATCTCTCTTTGGAGCCTTCTTGATACAGGCTCATTGGTACTGTAATCAATAAAAGACAGGATTTGAAGATCACTCCTCCCAAGAAATGGGAAGCAAGTAGGGGAAAAGGTCATTTAAGTTTTCTACAGTACAAAAGACAGTTAAAGTATAATGAAATGTTTAGTTGCATGAAGGCGATTCTAAAATTGCTTTAGTTATAACAAGCTGAAGGTTTTCTCTTTGGCGCGGGACAAACTCCCATCCCATCTGCACTCACGTGGTTTATATTGTCCTTACCTAATGAGATATAGAATATCTCCTAAACATTGACGCATCCAGGGTGCGCTTCACTCGGCATGAAGGTCTGAGACATCAAGGGTACCTTGAGCATCCTCAGACTCCAATGGCTGGTCAGACAAATTAGCACCTTCTCAACCAAGGGGAAAATTGAGCTGCACATTTCTCCCCATGAGGGAAAAGAATGGAGGTGAAATCATTCTAGTTAACACTTCCTCTGTGAAGACAGATACGGAAAGCCATATCATCACTGCCGGCTCTCCCTGACCTCCTGATTTGTAATTCATTGGTTTTAAATGATCCTTGACAGTCAAGATTTTCTGTCAACACCTATGTGCTTACGGCCGAGAGTGGACACTGTCTGTTTCTCCTCATGTGTAGTTGACCAGCTAGTCTTAAAGAAAAATTCACAATAAGATGAAAATCAATAATAATCTATAAATCAAATAGCTTCTTATGTTATACAGGGTAGAGTTTTTAAAAAATCATTTCAACATTCTCTATTTTTTATTTTTATTTATTTTTTCTTTCTTTTATGATTTCAAAGACTAAATAACCAATATGTGAAATAGTGTTCCACTTATCTCTTTTTAGGGGCATGAAAATCAAAACCATAATGAAATATAATATTCCTCGTGTGTGGTTTATACCATACAATGATTAGGTTAGATAAACATCTTCCCTGGTTTGGGATGTTTTTCTTTTTCTTTTTTTTTAATTAAGAATTTTTTATTCATTCCACATACCAACCACAGATGCCCCCTCATCCCTTCTTCTGCTCTCCTCACAGCCTCCCACTTCAGCCCAACCCCCAAGCCTCTTCCAAAAAGGTCATTCCAACATTTTAAAACATTGGTTGAGTCCAGGTTGGCGGCTGAGCTACCTAATTTTTTTTTTTTTTTTTGAGCTACCTATGTGGCAGCTTTAAAGCCCCTGCAGAAAGATGCTGCCTTAGATTCCTTGGAAATTTACCACATCCCTGATGCCTTCCTTTTTCCTCCATATTGCTTCTGTATGCTGAAATAAAATGCACGAAAAGAAAGAAAAAAAGTCCTAAAAAGTAGCCTGTTGCCGTCATTGTCCAGAAGAGCAGATTTTGTCTTTCTAGCCCTCTTAGTGAACTCCTTATTGATGATTCACCTTGGGAACCTAAACCAACTCTTATTCAGAAAACAAAACATTAGAGATGACCTGAGCAATTGGACTCACTATTCAGATACTCTAAATGACTAGTCGTGATACTCTTAAAAGCAAGAGCTTAAACATGGATTGAAGATTTTAAATTTTGAACTTTTAATTCAGATGAAGTCAACATTTCCTTGATTACGACTTTATGCTAGCAATTGTTCTAAAGTTTTTGGGGTTTTTTTGTTTGTTTTTGTTTTAACTTAGAAACTCCTCTTCTGGGGCTGGAGAAACGGCTCAGCATTTCAGAGCACTTTCTGTTCCTTGCAGACAACAGTGGTTCGATTCCCAGAACCCCTATCTGGTGACTCACAACTTAATATAACTGCAGCTCCAAGGGAATCTAATACCCCCTTCTGGCCTCTGCAGATACCTGCACTCATATGCACATACACACACACAGCCACCTGAACACACACATAAATAACAATGAAATAAAATATAAATATAAAAATACTCCATTTCATCACAATAACACTGTAGAATCAGTCTTACTACTCTGAAGGAGGAACCAAATTCTGTTGAAGAACAGTAACATATCAAAACTCATGCAATATAGCAAGTTCCTGAGCTGAGGTCCAGTCACTGTCCCACTGAGGTCTTCTAACTAAGAGCCCAGACATTCTCCGTGGGGTCCCTCTCAGAAGCATGTAGAATAGTCAAGGGTTCACTCACTGCAAAGAAAGACAGTCCTGGATCCGAGTCTCAGGTGGATTAACCACAGTTAGAGAGCTAACCTCGGGTGCCTGTGTCCCCCTCACAGAACAGTGAAACGAGCTGCCTGGAAGCACCAAGGACAGCACTCTAACTGAAGGACTCGGTGTGTGCCAAACGCGGAATTAAAAAGCTGCTGGACTTGAAGCATTGCCTCCAGTCTGTGCTAGGTAGACATTTGTGAAGGCAATGAGAATGAAATGGTCTGGCATACGCTAGGGACTCAATAAAAGACAACAATTGTTATGGGAAGGATTGAATTTCCTTTCTGTGTCATGCCTTCAAAATTATCATGTCCTTATAATGAATGACTTAGAGATTTTCCACTGATGTCTTCTCTAGAAAAGAGTCTTAAACAGAAATAAGTTCTCATTCTCAACACTGAAAAGTAGAAGTAGGATTGAAGACATTACCAGCCTTGTCGTGTGGTGGTGAGGGGCCTACTTGGGAATATGTTAGTCCAAATAGTATTCGAAATGCTGTTAACAAGAGAAGATTTGTAGAAAAACTGATTCCTAGATACTGGAAAAATAATTGGGAAAAAGTAGCTTAAGCAATCAGCCCTCTAAATCATTTAACAGAGAAACACAGGCTGATCGTGACCAACACGCTCATGATTCATTCATCAGCCTGGCTTTCCCTGACCTTGTTATGTCCTGAGAATAAGCAGGAAGATGCAGTCCCCTTGCCCAGATATCCAATAATCCAGCAGAAAGGCAAGAGTTCAGTGCACTGTAGTGAGGCTAGAAGATGTGGAAAGGTATCCTACAGTAAGCAGTGTCTACGCTGAATTGTTTAAGTGAGGAACTTTAAGGAAACAAGGTAGATGCTGACTTGCTTAGCAGACAAACAGAATTTAGCCTGAGGAGTTAGAAGCAAAGAAGTTAGGCTATGCATATAGCTACACAGAAACTACACAGAAACTAAAAACCAAAGACTGTCTCTGGAGAGTCTTCTGCTGAACAGAGCTGAGCTTAACCAGCTTACAAACAAATACACACAGACAGAGACACATACACATACATACAAACAGACACACAAACACACAGAGACACATGCACACACAGAGACATACATGTACATACACATACATACACACATATACAAACACCACAGACACATAAACACACAAAGAGACATACATGTACACACACAAAGAGACATACATGTATACACATACACACAGAGATACATACACATACATACACACATACACAGACACACATACAAACACACAGAGACACATATGTAAACACACATAGAAACATAAATGTATACACTCAGAGAGAGACATACATGTATACACACACAGAGATACATACATGTGCATACACACATACACAGACACATATACAAACACACACAGACACAAACAAAGACATACATGTATGCACACAACACGCAGGCACATACACACATACTTCCCTGGGTAAGTTTGAGCCAGTTGCCTTGAAGCTGTTTTTGAATGTTGAATCATCTGGGCCTCTCAGGGGGTCTTTCTTGATCAAACTATATTAGCCTGGAAGCAATCCACAGGTTCTCATCTTCTGTGGAAACAAAGCAGAACCTCTTTTCCAAAGTAACATATCCTTGAACATAAACTTTGAAGTCCAGATACCTTTAAAATATATATATTGGCTTAACCCACCAGCAAATGGCTCAGAGGGTACAGCCTTACAGACTACTCCAGTCATGACTTGACCATAGTTCTTAATTTTTCAGGATCTCCTTTAGATTGCCAGTGCCTTCTTCTAGCAGGAAGTAATATGAGAAGCTAGGCCCAAATTCCCAAAATATTGTTTATGAATGTTTATTTTTATTTAAAGTAGGTTGATTATAAATGCAATCTCTTTCTAAAGAAGAAAGGGGGATGTAGATATGATAGGATAAAGAGTAACAACTTATTTAAAATGTTTTACATTGCTATGGATTTTAGTTTATTGATACAAGTTTAAACTTAATTCTGTTATACTATATATATATATATATTTCTACTCTCATTTAAGGTATTATGTTTATGTAACTCATTTAAATTGTAATGGATAATTAAGAAATACAGATTAAAAATTAATCCTCTATAGTTATGTTAAGTTTTCTAAGTATACATAGATATAATTCAATTAGGTAGGTAATCTTCAAACACTTCAAAGACCTACAGAATATGGCCTTTAAAATGTTTTAAAAACTTAGACTTTCTGGAGAGTGAGACATATCTGCTCTTGGCAAGACCAATTTACTTCAGAGAGAAAGATGGGCGTTGAGGACATTACATATGAAGTTTATCTTCTTCTTGGCAAAAATAGCCATTTGGGCAAGAAACTATTCTTACCTGGACTGCTTGACAAAATGTTGTATAAACTAGACATGCAGGACCCATAGGAAGGTGACTACTGAACTTGGCAAGGCAAGATGGTCCTTCAGGTTCCTGCTTCCCAGAAGAAACTGCCAGATATTCTACAGGACACAGAGAAAAAAATGACTGAGAGACTAGAACTATGGGCTAAAGATGGATGCCCCAACATTACAGAGGAACTTTGGATGACTGTCCAGGCAGGCAGCTGTCTCTGTCATTCTAGATTTTTGGAAGTGGCTTACAATGTTCTTACTGTTTACTTAGATAATATTATATCCTTTTGAGGTCTTTGATGTAGTAGAAGCAAACTGGTAAGATTTCTCAGGTATTTATCCATATGTTTTTCCAGCATTTCTTCTTTTTCTTCAAGCCATTGGGATTCTTCTGTGTGTAAGAGACAGCACAAAAAAGGAAACCTGAGAAAGTATATACTTTCTAAATATGTTTATCTTTAAGGAAGCCTAAAAATCTAGCATTTGGACGACTGAATTCAATTTTACATAAATGAGTAAAATTTAAAAATTAGTTCCACTTATTCCAAGGGTTCCACAGTTACAAGTGACTACAGGTTGGCTATATCAGAGGGCTCACACATGTGACATTTCCGTGATTGCACAAGCCACATTGGAAGGTCCTAGACTAGATCAGAGTCAGGTATGAGTGATGAGCATAGCTGAGAATAAGGCTTTCTCTGGTAAACCACCAGCTTACGGCAACAAAACTTAGGAAGCCAAATGTAAATTCCATCATGCTGGAAGCTAGGGGATGTTGTGTCCCGTCCCCTCCACCCCACCCACCACCACCACCCACCACCTCCAAACAAGAAAAGTCAGCAAGAATCCAGCAGGTGTGTGAGAAGATACCAAGAGAACACATCTGAGGCTAAACTCCAGGGAAACTCTAGGAGGGCTTATTCTCAAAGTACACCTTAAAGCTGAAGAGGGAATCCTTCAAGGTCTGTGTTTGAATTTGGAGAGTCTGATGGAGCAAACAGCCTAGGGTCACTTTTGGCAACGTGGACAGTCAGAGTCTGAAGATGACTAAGGGACAGAGAAAAGACAGCTATGCAGTCTTGGCCCAAGGACATCGCACAGCATCCAGCACTGAGCGCAGTGAGGGCTGATCCAGAGCCCTTTGTCACTGTACCTCTACTTCACTGTGGAAAAATGCAGTCACAAGGACTCACTTGACCCCATAAACTTCCGTCATAAGGACATTTCCTAAAAGCCAACAAGTGTAGTGCCAGCCTAGAATACCATCCTGAGGCTACTTCCCATGAAGCTGAAAAGAGCTGGCCCAGGACGAACTCATCTTATTTAAATATTAATTAATTAATAATAATAATAGAACAGACATAGAGTTGCCCAAAGAGGCTACAGAAAAGTAAAGAAGGAAAGACATAGAAAAACGAAGTTTACTAAAAGAAAATTCACCAGAAACATATGGCTAACAAAACTGAAACATTGTATACTTCTAAAACTGCAACATTGTACTTCCATACAAGTGAAATGAGGGGCAGGGTGGGTAGCTCAGCAGTTAGGAGTGCTGAACTGAGTTCGAATCCTAACCCAGGCGGTTCACAACCTCTGTTATGCAATGCCCTCCACAGGTATCTACACACACACACACACACACACACACACACACACACACACAGAGAATTAAAAATATTTAAACCTTTAACGGAAAAACTAAAACCATGGTAAAACAAAAGAAGTTTTTATAATAAGAATCACAGTGGGAGCTAAGAAGATGGAACAAAAGAGTTAGAGCTCAGGGGAAAAATCAGATGAACGAAAGCCATGATTGAAACAAACAAAATGTGCACTATATAAAACAGGTCGCAGAGAGAGCAAACTCTTTAAACTTTTTTTTATTTTTATTTTATGTGGTATAAGTGTTTTTCCTGCATTATGTATACACACTGTATGTGTGCCTGGTGCTGTGGAGGTCAGAAGATAGCATGGATCCCTGAAACTGAGGTTATATACAGTTGTGAGCTGCCCACTTGGGTGCCAGGAACTGAACCTGGGTCCCGGGAACTGAACCTGGGTCCCATAGAAGAGCTACCTCACTAGTCCCTGCCCAAGTCAGGATTTTTTTTTTTAAGTGAGAAAAACAAGATTTAGTGTGGCTCTGTGGTGGAACACATGCTTAGCATACACAAGGTCTGTGTTTCTCTCGCCAAAGTGTGTGTGGTATGTGTGTGTGCGTGTGAGTGTGTGTATGTATGGTGTGTGTGTGTGTGTGTGTGTGTGTGTGTGTTTGTGTGCATGTGTATGTGTGTGTGTGCGCGTGCCTGCACACAATGTGAAAGGTTGTGTGATGGAATACTGCAGCGCCATCTGAAGACCATGTTAGCTAGAGAGCACTGGCCTAGGTTCAGTACTCAGCAGTAGTGCCACTAGCAAAACATGTGATTACAGCAAAATGGAAATGAAGGGTTGGAAAATAATAGAAATATAAAAATAAAAGACAAAAAAGATAAATTATTCATACCTGGTGCCAAAAAAAAAAATAAGAGAATAAGACAAAAAGGAGAGTCTTTAAAGAGACTAACTCAAAGAAAACTTGCCTTATGTCTAAGAAAAACTATTATTTAAGAACATCAGTGTCTTACCGACAAAAACAACAAGTGGCTTTTCAAGTATGTCTAGAGCGTCAGACAACAAGGTTGCTACTCATTCCCAGCATCCTTTTGTGTGTTCTGACTGAC
This sequence comes from Onychomys torridus, assembly GCF_903995425.1. Taxonomy (NCBI): domain Eukaryota; kingdom Metazoa; phylum Chordata; class Mammalia; order Rodentia; family Cricetidae; genus Onychomys; species Onychomys torridus. The sequence continues at coordinate 56,264,822 of NC_050453.1, forward strand.
TTCTAGTGGCCGGCATCTGTCATGCTGTCTCCATGACTGAGGGCACTGCTTCTAACCTCAGGGACTGCTGTTAAAGCAGGTCAAAATACCAAAAGAGGGGTATTCATTATTATGAATGTACCTTATTATCATGAGGAGTAGTGTTTCTATGTTAATGAGCATGTATGTGATTAATGTAAGAATTAGAGCCGGGCGGTGTGGAACACGCCTTTAATCCCAGCACTTGGGAGGCAGAGGCAGGAGGATCTCTGTGAGTTCGAGGCCAGCCTGGTCTACAGAGGGAGATCCAGGAAAAGGTGCAAAGCTACACAGAGAAACCCAATCTTGAAAAAAATAATCAGGGAGCAATCACACACCGGGCTACACAAAGGAAGGCAGTACTGGCATTGTTAAAAGGTTCCTGAGGAAGTGTGTAAGCTAACTGACTCTAGATTAATCACTGCTTGTCTATGAGAGGAATCTTTGGACAAGGCTTTGACAAGTCTTCAGAGAAAGGGCCCCTTCAGGACCAGGGATCCAGCAAGGACAGGGACTCCATGGGCCAAGCTCCAGCCATCTGGCAGGGTTATAAAGAGATGGGAGCTGCGCATCATCTGCTTCTAAGCTGACTGCAACCATGCGTGCTTCTCAGAAGGGCAGAGAAGACAGTGCTCCCCAGGGGTTGGGGGTTCTAGTAGATGCAGCAATGGAACAGAGCAACCATGGTTCTATTGATATGAGGATATACAAATGATAATGTGGTGACTGATGTCATTAACAGTGAATGATATTCCTTAAAATTGCTAAGTTGGGAGCTTTTTGAAGTGTCCTCATCACAAAAACAAGTATGTGAGCTATCACATATGGAGTCATCTCACAATGTGTAAAACTTCAAAACATCATATTATATGTTGACTAGTTGGGGCTCTCTAATGAACAGAACTTATAGGATGATCTCTCTCTGTGTCTCTCTCTGTGTGTCTCTGTGTGTCTCTGTGTCTCTCTCTGTCTCTGTCTCTCTCTGTCTCTCTCTGTCTCTCTCTCTCTCTCTCTCTCTCTCTCTCTCTCTCTCTCTCTCACTCACACACACACACACACACACACACACACACAGGATTTATTAGAGCAGCTTACAGGATGTGGTCCAAGTAGTCCAACAATGGCTGTCTTCTGACAGAAGAGGCAAGAATCCGGCGGATGTTGAGACCATGATACTAGTGTCTCAGCAGTTACAATCTGGTTCTGGAGTCTCGGGGAAGTCCTAGAGAGCCACTGCTCTTCAGATGTTAGAATCCCAACAGCAGGTTCTGATTCTAGTGAAGGAATGCCTCAGCAGCAGGATAGATGAACTTGCCAGCAAGAGTGAAGGCAAGTAGGCAAAAAGCCAACTTTCCTTTTCTAAGTCCTTTTTTGTGGGCTGCCATCAGAAGGTGTGGTCCAGACTTAGGGTAGGTCTTCCTACCTCAACTGTTCCGGTCGACAGAACTCTTCATTGATGTGCCCAGCTACTTGGGTTTTAATTGATTCCAAATGTAATCAAGTTGACAATCAAGATTAGCCATCACAATATATCCATAAATACACACATTTTCTGTCTATTTAAAAAATAATCTTTCTTTAAAGAAAAATAATCTTTTTTAAGAAACAGAAATAGTAGGGGCTGGAGAGATGGCTCAGGGAATTAAAAGCACTTGGTACTCTTCCAGACACAAGTTCAGTTCCCAGCACCTACACTCCAGCTCCAAGGGCTCCAACACTGCTGGTCTCTTCAGACACCTGCACTCAAGTGCACATAAGCAAATGCACACAGGTGCAGGTGAGCATACACACACACACACACACACACACACAAATAATAAAACAAAATTTAAAAATATAGCACGAAGGGTCCTTTTATTGGAGCAAGGACAGACTAACAAACCATGAAGAGAAACCAGAAAGGCCAACAGCTACATATAAATGCCTGGTTGGCTATAAAGTTAGCTTTACCGGGCAGTGTGAGAGAATAGTGTCTCTAGCCCATGAGGCTGGGTCAACCAGGCAGTTGTATGCAAAACACTTAAAAGTTGACAGAACAGCTAACAGTATGTTTTTAAACAGGAATTTCAAGTGAGTTGTAAATATTCATTCAAAGGACAAAACTGTGAGGTGTTTAAAATAAAATGTATATTTTTAAGTGGGAAAGTTTAGAAAGAGAAAAACTAGAGCACAGGAATTTCAGTGCCAAGGGAAACTGGGTAAATGACAGAACTTAATAGCATCTATTTGTTCTTTCAAAACTGTATTTTCAAAGTATAAAAACTGATCCTAAAGTTTGGAGAAATGTTTACAAAAACAAACAGTTTCAAAGGTTTGTATTCAGAATATTTAAATAAAAGTTTAAAATCTGGAAGGTGGTTCAGTGGATAGAGCAGTTGCTCTGCAAGATGGAAAACAGACATCAGATGCCCAGAATCCATATAAAAAAACAGGCAGGCTGGCGGCCACCATCCACCTCAGCTCTCCAAAGGCAGAGACAGGATGCCTAAGGCAAGCTGACTAGCAAGGATAGCAGGTACTGGAGAGCTCCCAGCTGCTAGGGAGACCATACCTCAATAAACAAGGTAGGTTATCAAGGAATATACTTGATGTCAACCTCAGGCCTCTACAAGCATGCTTACACATGTGCACAATCCCCACACACTCAGGTGCCCACATACAAGTGGACACTCATACATACATACATGGACACCACACATATACACAGACAGACAGACAGACAGACAGACAGAAATAGGTAGGTAGGTAGGTAGGTAGGTAGGTAGGTAGGTAGGTAGGTAGGGAGATGAGATAGATAGATAGATAGATAGATAGATAGATAGATAGATAGATAGATAGATAGATGGATGGATGGATGGATGGATGGATGGATGGATGGATGGATACATACATACATACATACATACATATATACATACATACATAGGCAAATAGATTAGATAGATCTCAAATTTCAATTCACATGAAAACTTCACAACAGGCTAGGGAACTGGGGCCTAAACTCAAAATCAGATACCAACACAAGTCTAGCATAATAGTTCAAATTTCTAATAAGAAATATGTAAGATGCCAGGCCAGAATGGCTTTCACACTTTGCTTATGGGAGTCTAAATGGGTGCAAGTATTTTGTGGAGTCTTTTAGTTTGATTTACCTTATTGCCAAAATTCCATTCTTAAGACATGTCTAAAATGAGGATCCACAAAACAAGGCTCTCAGGCCAAGTAGAGTCTCCAACCTATTTTGTGGCCAATAGTTGTACTGAAACTCATCCACATCCATTGATTCAATTACTGTGTGAAGGCATTTTCTCACAGATTTGAAAAGTTGTGACAGAGATCTTATGACCTACAAAATCTGAAATAGGAAACTATCTTCTTGGATCAACATATTTATCAAAGATGATTTTTGTGATATAGGCTGATATGCTTGAATATATGTTCTCTAGCTGGTGAGATTTGAGAGCATTAGGAGATGTGACATTGTTGAAAGAGGCGTGTCATGGGGGACAGGCTTTGAGATTTCAAAAGACTCATGCTATTCACAGTGTGCCCTCTGCCTCCTGCTTTTGGTTTGAGATGTGTGCTCTCAGCTGCTCCTGCCACCATGCCTTGGCCCGGTCCTCATGGACTCCAACCCCCTGAAACCATAAGTCCAACTAAACGCTTTCTTTTTTTATAAAATAAGTTTCCTTAGTCATGCTGTCCCACTACATCAGTAGAAAACTAACTAACACAAGTTAAATGGCATCTACACAACCGCACACACACACATACACGTGCACGCACACGTGCACATGCATGCAAGCACACATTCTCGTCCATATACCCACCTCCAATCCCCAGAGATGATGCAAATTCAACCAAGGGCAGAACATAATTCACATGTGGAGTGTTGAGACTAGGACCGGACGGGACCACTCTTAGTCTGTGACAAGAAAACATAATTGATTACAGGAACCCTGAGGATATTTAGACAAGAAACATCAAACTTTCTCTTGAAACACACTATTAAAGCAGGACACACATTTGTAAGCAGTTGTGTACCTGGGGAGACACTGGGATTTCACTAACACGGCTTCAGTAAGCATTAACAGAATGTGGTCTGCTGCCTGGCTTGGGAGAGTAGCAGTAAAAGATCACAGCTCCCGATTAATTAGGACCACCTACAGGGCTGCAAACCTTTCTGGATGATCAAAGACAAGGCACTGTTAACCCTGGAGATGTTGACAAGCTTTAGGCTTATTAGCATCAAATAACTTCCCACCCAGCACTTGATGTGTTCTCCTCTGCTCCACCAAGGTTGAGTTTAATAGTTCATGCCTTACTTACAGAAACAATAGACATGGCATGAGGATTCGATGTGTGCCTGTATCATTCAGTCTGAAAATACTTCTATGATGCTTCTTCCTGTTTCAGGAGTTGTAAATGAAGATTCAACCATGCTATTCAGTTTTCTTTTTTTTTTTCTCTCCTTTTTTTATTTATTATATTTGTGTTTTAATTTTACACATCAGCCATGGGTTCCCCTGTCCTCCCCGCTCCCGCACCCACCTTCCCCCCAACCTCTCCCCTCCATTCCCATCTCCTCCAGGGCCAAGACTCCCCTGGGGATTCAGTACAGGCAGGTCCAGTCCCCTCATTCCAGGCTGAGCAAAGTGTCCCTGTGTAAGCCCAATGTTCCAAACATCCAGCTCATGCACTAAGGACAGGTCCGGGTCCCACTGCCTGGGTGCCTCCCAAACAGTTCAAGCTATTCAGTTGTCTCACTTATCCAGAGGGCCTGATCCAGTTGGGGGCTCCACAGCTTTGGGTTCATAATTCATGTGTTTCCATTTGTTTGGCTGTTTGTCCCTGTGCTTTTCCAATCTTGGTCTCAACAATTGACACTCTTAGAGTCTCTTCTCTTTCTCGACAATTGGACTCCTGGAGCTCCACCTGGGGCCTGGCCAAGGATCTCTGCATCCACTTCCATCAGTTATTGAGTGTTTGGCCATCTGATCACCAGACTAGGTCAGATCAGGCTTTCTCTTGACCATTGCCAGTAGTCTACATGGATGTATCATTGTGGATTTCTGGGGACCTCTCTAGCACTTTGCTTCTTCCTGTTCTCATGTGGTCTTCATTTATCACGGTCTGTTATTCCTTGTTCTCCCTTTCTGTTCTTGATCCAGCTGGGATCTCCTGCTCCCCTAAGCTTTATTTCCCTCAAACCTTGCCCTTCATTACTCCCACTGTCATCCAGGTTGTTCATGTAGATCTCATCCATTTCTCTGTCATTGGGCAATCCCTGTGTCTTTCCTAGGGTCCTGTTTTTTAGGTAGCCTCCCTGGAGTTGTGTAGCAGTCTAGTCATCTTTGTTTTGCATCTAGTATCCTCCTATGAGTGAGTACATACCATGTTTGTCCTTCTGAGTCTGGGTTACCTCACTCAGGATGATTTTTTCTAGATCCATCCATTTGCCTGCAAACCTCATGATGTCATTGTTTTTCTCTGATGAGTAGTACTCCATTGTTCATTTTTATCCATCTTTATCCATTCTTCAGTTGAAGGGCATCTAGGTTGTTTCCAGGTTCTGGCTATTACAAGCAATGCTGATATGAACATAGCTGAGCAAATGTCCTTGTGGTATGATTGAACATTCCTTGTGTATATGCCCAAGAGTGCTACAGCTGGGGCTTGGGGGAGATGGATTCCCAATTTTCTAAGAAAGCACCATATTTATTTCCAAAGTGGCTGTACAAGCTTACAGTGGAGGAGAGTTCCCCTTGCTCCACATCCTCTCCAGCATAAACTGTATTCTGTGTTTTTGATCTTAGCCATTCTGACAGGTGTAAGGTGGTATCTCAGAGTCATTTTGATTTGCATTTCCTGGATAATTAGGGATCTTGAGCAATTCCTTAAATGTCTTTCAGCCATTTGAGCTTCCTCCAATTCTCTGTTTAGTTCTATAGCCCATTTCTTAATTGGACTGTTGGGCATTTTGATGTCTAATTTCTTGAGTTCTTTATATATTCTGGATATCAGCCCTCTGTCAGATGTGGGGTTGGTGAAGACCTTTTCCCATTCTGTAGGCTGTCACTTTGTCTTGTTGACCGTGTCCTCTGCTCTACAAAAGCTTCTCAGTTTCAACAGGTCCCATTGATTGATTGTTTCTCTCAGTGTCTGTGCTACTGGTGTTATATTTGGAAAGTGAAGTAGCTTTCATGGTACCAGAAGGTCATGCAAGCTTCTAAGGGAGATAAGCAACAAAAATCCAGCTAATGATACTTAGGAACTCAAACGACAACCAACATGATATAATATCCCTTACAGATGCACTCATGGCACGCACACCTCGGTAGTAACCAACAGCTCTCTAATCAGACTTCAGACACTCAACAAGATGGAGAGCATGCCTGGTGCTGGAAACAGTTAACTACCTGGAGCTGGTGAACCCATGGATCCTGGAGCAGAACCTACAACTACCGCTTTATGAAACCACTGTAATTCCTGACTACATTCTAAATATTTCTCCTCACACCCACGGCTAAGTATACATCTCGTCCTCATCAACCAAGTGTCTACTTGCAATAGACGGGAACCATTACAGAAAACCACAACTGAGCAAACTGCAGAAAGCAGTGTGACAGCCAGCTCCAACTGGTACATCTACAGCACACCTCCTGCACCTAAGGCTGGGGGTGGGGGGTCATAGAGAAAAGGGTGGGAAAGAGCCAAAGGAACAGAAGTGTGCTGTGAGATTTCATCTCACAGACATATCAGAGAAGCTGTACCCATGAAGACTCATCAACATGGCTGCCTAAGCAAGAGCTGAGGAAGGACGACACCAGTAGACATGCTAATATAGAGGGGAAATTCTCACAGGGTCTCAACCCCAGACAAGAACTACAGACCGCTAAGAGATGCTGAGAGCTGGAGAAATGGTCCTTCCTGGGGAAGACCTCCCAAGTGGTTTGTCCGATACCAAATGGTCAGCCCTGAAGTCATACGCATGCTAGCAACATTAGATGGACTGAGCACGGTGTGTGCGTGCACATGTGTGTAAATGATTAAAAAAATAGAGGCTGTGAGTGTTTGAAAGAGAAAGGTAGGGTACATAAGGAAGACTGGAGGGAAGAAAAGGAGAGGAGAAATGATGTAATTATACTTTAAGAAAAGCAAAACTCTCCATGGGCCACAGAGGGCTTCCTTATTTGTTTGTTTGTCTGTTTGCAGGGTTTTACTATGTAGCCCTGGCTGGCCTTGAATTTGAAATTCTCCTATCTCAGCCTCCAGACTTGGAAACGCAGGTGTGCATCACCACACCCAGTACAGTACTGTAATTTTTAATGTTTTTTTAATATCCAACACAGCTTCTCATTACTCTTTCATTTATTGTTAGCATACATTTAAATACCATTCTTATAAAAATTAAAGTTTTGGTTTTGCTTTTGTTTTTCGAGACAGTGTTTCTCTGTGTAGTTTTGGTGCCTGTCCTGGATCTCGCTCTGTAGACCAGGCTGGCCTCGAACTCACAGAGAGATCCACCTGGCTCTGCCTCCTGAGTGCTGGGATTAAAGGTATGCACCACCACTGCCCAGAGAAAGTAAAATTTTAAGCTAAATTTAATTTAAAACATTTATCATAATTTTAATTCTTCCCCCCCCCAAAAAAAATGAACAACAAAGTCTGTATTGTATGATGGCTTGGTATGCATTTACTAGAATTGTAATTTTGAATATAAAAGATGTCATAAGGCTAAAAGAATTTCAATTGTCTTCACTAAATCATCCAGTATCAACTCATATCACATTAGGTGTTCTCTTGGATAACACTATAATATGTCTAGATATACGTGAGCATTAGGTATTTGTAAAGCTTCCTCTGAACTTACACAGTCTAACACAAAATTACTAGTAGACCGTCCTCAAGTTGCACTTTGGAAATATACTCTTTTTAGAAGTTGTAAACTATTCATAAAGGCTGAAAAAAAAAAAACGTGCTGAAATTTGCATTGATGGATGTTTTCTTCTCCTCCGTCAGGAAACGATGTACTTGAAACTCATTATAGATCTTCATAGGAGCTGGCCTGAGCGTGCCTTGGGCTTTGAGCTCATCAGCTCAGACCAAGTTTACTGCATAATTCATATCTCTTGTGTCACATTTAATGTATAACATGTACTTCCTGTTAATTATGAAAATAAAAACACATCATGTATTCTAAGAGCATAATTACAAAATGCTGCAAAACTTCTAAGTTTGGAGCTGATTAGCTGATTTCTCTTTAAAGCATGTAAAGCGGGCCCTATTGTCCCTGGCTTTCTCCAGATCGGTCTAACAATGCCTTCCCTTTTCCCTGCCACCTGACTCTGCAAAATGATGTAGAGACTCTGGACCATAGGAAACAGGAAATAATAGAGACAGAGGAGTGACCAGCTTTATCATCTCGAAGCATTTAGACAAATAAATAAGATGAACTGAGACTCTCCAGGACACAACTGAGATGACTCGCTGGATATGAAGACCGGAGGAATTTCTGATTAATGGTGATTTTTCTCTTTGAGGGATGTAATTTTTTTAAATGTTCATGCTTCATGGAAAAAAAAAAAAAACAACAACAACATTCCATGAAGTCCCTCGTTTTCTTCAGCCTCCAGGAGTCAGAAGCTCTCAGATAGCATCTCCCTTTAGGAAGACGAAACACACCATGTGATTAAAGTTACACGCACTTCGTAATCATAATTTGGCTACAGAATGCCTTGTAAGTACCCTGGAAGAGTCATAAATCTTGAACCACAAGTAAAGAGACAAATCCCATTGCCACCTAAGCTTTCGCACCTCCAGAATGCAGAGGCTCCGGCTGTAGGAAGCCACCACCACTCCCTGATCACGAAACAGGCATGTTTAAAGTGAATTAGAGTCTCGATAAAAATTGCGTATCTGTCATAGAGAGTCATTGCACATATTTTCGCAGGGGAGAAACTTGAGGGCTCTAAACTTAGGCGTATCAATTTGATTCGCTGTCTCAGAATATGAGCTGGACTGTTCAATCAGCCATCCCCAGATACAACCTTTTCTAGACGAGCTGAAGAGACGGAGTTGAGTTGGTTACCATCACTGTTTTTCCATCAGAAACCTCACAAAATCATGGACTTTGTTAATATATACTAGCAATCATAAATGTATTCATTTAATTATGGGGACTGGAGGGATGGCTCAGTGGGTAGGAATGCCTGCCATGCAAGTATTGGGGAGTTGAGTTTGAATTCTTAACACCTACATAAATAAAAAGTTGACATGGTTGTGTGTGCCTGAGACACCAGCACTGGGGAGCAGGCACGCCCCAAGAGCTTGCTGGTGGGCCAGCCAACCTATCATCCCTGTATTTCAAAACAATAATGTGGGAAGAGATTGAGGAAGACTCAAGACATTCTGCTCTGGCCTCCGCATGCACACCTACACTCTTACACACAACACACACACACAAAAACCACACACACACACTCACCAAAGGAAAACAAACATCATAAAAGTGAAAAGGATAATTGAGTTTGCTGAGCTGGTAAATGGGTTTCATCTGGCTGACAGCTTCCACAAGGCTAGAATTCAGCATCTACAACACACATGAACCCAGCCAGAAGCACTAACAACAATAGCTGTTACACAAGTGTATTGTTGCGTACACTATCATTACCTAAGTTCCCGTGAGTGACGAATGGGAACAGAACATCAGTCTGCTTCATAATGGAAACATTCTAAGTATTTTAATAACGACTTTCAGATCCACTTATTGACTCAGACTTTCCCCATTAATGGCATACTTAAATATATGTAGAACAAAGACACGTGTTTCATGCTTACATGTATCAAGTATAGTTTAAAAAAAAAGAAAGAAAGAAAGAAAATGCTTAAGATATTTTTAGATAAAATTAGTTTCCCAGCCTAAACAAACCATTTTAAATCCCTTGAGTTCTGCTTCTTCCAATTGAAAACAAAGTTTCCCACAGGGATTAAAGGAAGGTGAAGTGAGGTGAGGTACGTATATCCCATACATGCTAACGCAATGTGAATGTACTATTTTTAGAGCGTAGTTTTACAAAGTCGGGGGCATGTGCTCTGTACGAGATGCCGAGAATGTGCTGAAGTCATGCGAGTTCCGTTCTCAAGTCCAGGTGTAGTGACATGGAGCAGTTGCCGCTTCTCAGCAGTTACGACTGACTGACATGGTAAATGAAAGATGGCCAAGCCGAGCCACACAGAGAAAGGAACTGGTGCCCACAGTGATGAAGGCTTTGTGAGGAAAATATATGCTATATGGAAACTATCAACACACGCTAAAACAGGAAGAAAATAAGTAGTAACTCTTTTAAATGATGTTTAAATTACAAAATTAGTTATTCAGTGCAATTAGACAGTAGAATTTAAACAGCTCACCAGGTTTGTTTTGAAATGCTTAATTATCTCTTTGGCTCAGACAATTTGTATTTTCAAGTTATTTTGAAGCCCCTCGTTGAGACCGTAACTGGCCAGGACAATTGCTCTCCTTACTTGAACAAGAGGTGTGTTTGAGGTGGAATTTTCTAGAATGAAACCCTCTCCTTCCCTTTCTTTTTCCTTCCTTTCTCCTTCCTGAAAAGATTTATTTCCTAATTTGTTTCTTCTTTTCTGAAAAAATGATTGCTTAAGGCCTGTTTTTCCACACTCATGAGGTCAGGCCATGGGAGCAACTCCTGTAGAGGGCACTGAAGAAGTTAGCGAAGGGACTTAGACACTTATCGCTCATGCCTCACATTTATATTACCACTTGGACTCTTCTTGTTGTTCACGTTGTTTTTTAATACTGAGGATTCTCCATAGCAAAGATTGGTGAGAGAGAGAGAAAAAGAGAGAGAGAGACATCATAAAAGAGAGTGACAAGGAATTCTTCCCAAGGACAAGATGATAGAATACAGAAAGCTGTCTCAGCCTGCCCAGGAGGAGATGGAAGGATTTCCAGAGAACATGACGCTGGGTCTGACTCTTAAACATGAAGAGGAATTAGCAGAAGTGTGGGTGTATATACATGTGTGAGGGTGTAAGCGGAAGCACACACATGTGCATTTGTGTGCTAGGATGGGGGCAGAGTAAGCTTTCCATGAGGATGTGTGTAAGCAGAATACACACAGTGCCATGAAACAGAGCGGAGATCTTGCTGGTTGAGAAGTAAAACCCCAGAGAAGGACTATAGGTCCTACTGTGGATAGCTCCACACGGAATCTTGAAAGCATCATCCTGTTGGAAATAGACACACACACACACACACACACACACACACACGCACGCACGCACGCACGCGTGCACACGCTTGTGCTTCTAAACACCAGGCCCTGCCTAGAGGCTCAGAGACAGTCGAATCCAACGCTCAAAGGAAGAAAGAGGAAGAGAAAGAAAACACATACCATGTTTCTTTTTTCTGATGTTTATTCCATAGGCGATCTTGTCTACTCTTGTGGCTTTAAGTATTACCACCTTGATTCACACTTTCTCTCCAGCCTATGCCACACCCTGAACTCCTATTTAAGCCCCTGACTGTCCTCAATTAAGTTCTAATGGAGACCGCAAACAAAAGCTCAACACAGAAATCCCCCTGTAGCACTCCCCTCACTCAGTTACAGCTCCAACCTACTCATTCCTAGAAAGGAACCCCTGCCTTTGTCATCTTACTGATAGGCCAGGAAATCCAAGACCTTCCTGAAAGCATAATTGGAAACAGCGTCCCACTGCCAATGTTACTGACCTGGATGAGCCAACTACCCATATGCCACCAGGCTATGGTTTCCCCATTGGGCTCCCCAATGTATGTTTTCCCTTCTAAGGACTCTCCACATGTCTCCTCTCAACAGCTCCCCATCTCATTGGAAGAAGAGATCTTTCTGTGCCCCGAGCTGGAACAGGACCCTCCTAGCTCTCTGACTTCATCTCTGCCTTACCTACCCTTGCCCTTCCTCAGACGCCCCAAGCACACCGACACCTCAAGATGCACCGAGGCTTTCCTGCTGCATGAAAACGCTTCCCAGAATGCTCTTCTCCTCGCTTCTGTCAAGGCTCTCTGAAATCTTATCCCCAAGGCCTTCTTGATACTTTATATAAAATAGCAACAAGCAGGGTGTGAGAGTGGGCACCTGTAATCTCAGTACTTGAAAGATAGAGGCACGAGGATCCGAAGTTCAAAGTTAGCCTCAGCTACTCAGCCAATTGGAGGATGGCCAGGACTATGAGATTTTGTTTCAAAAATAAACAAACAAATAATCTGCTTGCCTTGTGTTGGAGCCCACCGAGGTTTCCTAGTAGCTTTACCCAGCAGGGCTGCATAAGAGGATGATTGGGTACCAGGTGTTTAGAAGGGTCTACATTTGGTTGTATCTAGCAGGGGGGGGTCTTTTTTCCTCACCCCTTTGCATTGTTATAAAAAGCACTTTTGAATAAAGTTCTGGGCTGGTGGGTTTTGACCCAGGCCCTCCCGAGGCTATCCTGTGTTTCTGTCTTTCCTCTCATCATTGAGGTATCTCTTTCTATCTAAATATTTCCCACTTCTTCCTGCTCAAGAGGACCTTGATTGTAAAAGTGAGGTCTGGTCCCCTACAGCCCTGGCTTCACTTCTGTTCAGGCAATGATACCCTAACAAAAAGCAGTTTAGGAAGAGAGAAGTTTCACTGACAGTTCCAAGGTTTCAGTCCTTTACCCCAGAGAAGTGAAAAGCCCAGGAACCTGAAGCAGTCAGTCACATCACATCCACAGTCAAGAGCAGAGAGACATGAATGCATGCATGCTGGCTAGTGCTCACCTATCTTTCCCTATACTATACAGTCCAGAACTGGGGACAGCATTGCCCCAGCAGGCTTCCCACATAGTTAATTCGTAATCCCGACAATCTCCCACAGGCCAAGCTGATATATATACAAAGCTCTCTCCTATGTAACTATATTCTATTGAAAATTAAGACTAACCATCATTAACCATCATACAGAGAGGGAGCAGCTGATCCTTCCTTTGTGAATGACTCTATTTTACTCTGTATCTCTCATCAACATTTATCCATACGGGTATGTGTATGAATATACCTATACCTAAATCCATGCCGTGTTTAGCTACCTATCGGTAAAATTATTAAGGCCACTCCACGTAGTTAAAAGGGAGGTTTATTTTGTGGGGTAACTTACAAATGAAGGGGTAGGTTGCAGGGTCTGGCAAAGGTATAGGGCAGTCCGGCGGTGTTCTCTGGAGAACTCTGCTCGGTCTACCTCCAGAGTCCAGCGTCCCGGAACCAAGAGAGCCACCTCCTCTTGCTCCTCAGTCTTCCGCTCCCTCCTCAGCCCCGCCTTGTGGGCGTGATCATTACTGAAGCCTCAATGGGGGTTGGAACTTCCAGGCCAATGCTGGGATGGCTATCCACTACAGCTACCACTTGTTCCTCACCACTAGAAATAAGCTCCATATGGGCTTGTACCAGCTCTGTTCCATTTGCTGAGGTCTCCCTAGATCTTCTTACAGTGTAGTACTCCATACGTTTTGGTTAGAAGAATGAATACACTGTTGTGCCTCTTGAGATAGTTCAGGTTCCTTCTGCTTCCGGCCCCTCACATCCAGAATGACAAAGTATTCTGAGAGCAGATACCAAATCCCCCTCATCTTATCATTCATTTTCCTTCAGATGCCCAGAGCAGTCTCTGGAATATCTGACCATGGGGGGGTGTGGGGGGGGGGTGTGTGAAGAAGGCAGAAAACATGGTTTCACTGATCCTTTTACAACTTCCAAACATAGTATACAATAGAAATAGCCAGGTTATTTACACACTCCCCCTAATCTCTGTGCCTCTGGTTCACGTTCTGTTATAATAAGGATACAGTGACCAAGACATTCACACAAGAAAATTAAACTAAAGCCACATGCTTTCTGCTGCAGCCCAGAGCCCACCTATCACCTTGCCATAGGAAGTGTGCGACTCAAAAGGGGCCCAGAAGTAGAGCTCCTGTGAACATGGTCACCTTCAGCGTCCGGAGCTTAGCTGTCCATTAGGAATACATCTTATTTTTCCTTACACACATCTGCACTTAGTCTTTTAACCTTAACCCCGTGTAAAATGTGGCTGAAGGGGGATTGTCCTGCTTCAAATGGAAGAAGACAGCTTCCCATCCTGCTTTGGACTGTGCACTCGAGCCTGACACCTCCTTATCTCCAGCCTCTTCAGTCACCGTGGACCCTCACTACTCCTGCTGCCTGACTGTTTTTACAGAGCTGACCTTAACTTTTAAAAACTTAGGGTAGTTTTGTCTCTTTTCTTATCGTTATACATAACACTCACTCTCATGTTTGACTTTTTTGTTTTGTTTTGTTCAGAAGTGCTTGGCAATCAATTCTTAAAGGTTTTGCTCCACAAAAATTAAAAAAAAAAAAAAAAAAAAAAACTTCTTAATCTTTGGCGAGGTTTCCTTGGGTGCTATTCCTCATTCACAAAGCTATGGCAAGGTGCTTTCTAGTATTTTCTTTCCCTCCTGCATTTCTGTTTTCTAATGCCTCGCTGAACAGCCAACTGCCCTCCCTCACGGAAGAGCGGACTGCCCTCCATGGGCCTGGTGATTTAGTGAGGAAGCCACCGTTTGTCAGTTTTATCGCTCTTTCTGCGGACCACCATTTGCTGTTATGCTCTCTTTCAAGGCCTGACACAGCACTTGGCATTGGAGGTGCAGGATGAATAAATGAAATGTAAATCTAAGGGAAATTGCCTTTGAATGGCATATGGCGCCTCTTCCCACAAGGAGTTCAAAGCTGCCTGTTCATTCACAAATTCAGAGTCCCCAAACTGCATTATTCATAGCCTCACCCATGACATCAAGTTGTTATCAACCTAACATTTATAGAGTTGGTGCTGGAACCTGGGTGGCCTCTGGACAGTTTATCTGAAGTTAAGAAACCCAAGGGAATTTCAATTTCTTTAGATTTTTTTTTTCTTTTTAGAGAACTGCAGATCTTCGTAGCAGAGAGCATCTGAATTTTCTAAGATCACCTAGGCAATCAGTCAGGATTTTATCTGTTGAAGTCCAGAGTTCAACAGGAATGAACCAAACACTTGAATCTAAAATATAAGCTTTCTGTGTCTTTTAGAATTGTTTATTCCTGAAGACATCTTTCTTGGTCATAATCTGTGTATGGAGAAGCCATCTCTGTGGAATTTCAGGAGGGAAATTATTTCATCTCATCAACATAACAGAACCTGCACAGATACCCGTCTAGTTTTCGGAGAGAAAACCCGTGTCCAGTACACACACCATGCTTTCTGCTGCTCCTCAAGTACTGCCTCACAAGGCTCCTTATTCCTTGCCAGCCCTTCTTCTCAGGATCTCCAGTTTGCTGAGGAAAAGATCAAAGTACAAACATGAAGGAAAGCAAGAGCTACTTCTCCATAGATCTGTCCACCTCCGCTGGCCCTGGGGCAAAGTGGGGAGATCTTTTCTCATGTCTTACTTAAAACTCCTATACTTCAGACTCACCTAGAGATTGGCCAGAAGAACCCAGGTGTCACTGTACTCTGCAGGTCTGCAACTACTTCGAGGTGGACCAGAGACAGCTTCCCATTGTGATGGGAGAATGACATACAGTCGTCCCTGACCCTTCATCTGACACATAGACCTCGGGATGGAGAGATGACTCAGAGGCCTGAAGTACTCGCTGCTCTTGCAGAGGACTCCAGAGTTCACAGTTCTGTTCCCAGCCCACACACGGGGGCTCTCAAGTCCAGGTCCAGGGATTCCAAGTCCCTCTTCTGAACTCTGCCAGCTTCTCCATATACATGCTACACATGCATACACTCTGGCACATACGCATTAAACAGACAAACAAACAAATAAATAAATAAATCAAAACATTCACAAAAAGGGTAGACCCCCCCAGACTTTAAGCTCTCAGCATTTCACAGTAGTCAGAACTCGAAGGCTTATTTCTGCTAATTGACTGGTAATACTATGTGTGCTTCAGGAAAATAATGTTGACTTCACATTTGTAATAATGGTTAAAGTTTGAAGATGTGCCCCAGTATCCATGTGTTGGAATCTTATTTCCTCCATATGGCAACATTAGGAGGCAGGCCCTAGTAGGTGGTGTTTGAGTCACACATGGCTTAAATACCTCTGGCATATAGATGAGTTCTTGTCCTCACAGGACTGGATTTATTACCTCAAGAGCAGGTTGTTCTAAAGCAGTAGTTCTCAGCCTGTGGGTCGGAAACCCTTTGGGTTGCATATCAGATAATTACATTACAATTTATAACAGTAGTGAAATTACAGCTATGAAGTAGCAATGAAAATAATATTATGGTTGGGGTCACCACAACTTGCGGAACTGAAGTAAGGCTCACAGCAACAGGAGGGTTGAGAACCACTGTTTTAAAGGGAGATTCCCTCCTGTCTCATCTCTCTGCTTCCTTCCCTGAGTTGAAACAGCACAAAGCTTTTTTTTTTTAATCCAACACCATGCTTTTAGGCTTTCCACAATTCAAAATCACAAGCCAAACTAAAGCTCTGTTCTTTATAAATTACCCAGCCTTTAACATGCCATTACACCAAGAGAAAAAGTAACAAGATTATAAGGCAAGCTTGGCTTTCCACTGAAATCATGGCAAACCTACAAAATTAATTTAAAATAGACAATATGTAATAAACAGACAAAAACTCTAAAATTGTGTGAGAGTAACTAAACAGTAATGCTATATATTAGTTTTTAGCAAAATAATATTTTCTTAGACTGGAAAAGCAGCCTTTGTGGTTTTGCAAATTTTCCTGCCATCCTCAAGTATTGTTTGCATGGAGCAAGCAGTCCTTTTTGAGGAAATCAAAGGTGTCATCCACATAGACACGACAGGGGTGCTCTGGCTGTGCCTGGCAGAGACATGATGCAGGCAACCACCCATCCAGGAGCAGTCAAGAGAGGAGAAGCTTCTGGCCCTCAGAGTGAGGTGCCTCACACTGCCCAGGAGTAGAAGACAGTAGACTATTAGAAAACAGCAATCCTAGGATAGACCCAGAAAGGTGAGTGAAGATCTGAAGATAAAATGGTGCCAATCATGCAGGATAGGGAAGAAGAGCAGCACCTACACAGCTCCTGATTGCCTCCCCACTGTCCCCCATCCATCTCCTAACTCTCGGTCACCTCTGCATGCTCTAGGCCCTCAGTGATTTACTCCATGTTAGCCTTGACTGCATACATGGACCAGGAACCATTTTGGAGTGATCTCGAGCACTAAACCCTTCTCTCCTGGGGATGCAGAGGTGGTTGGTATCAGCCCATTGTTCTTCCTGTGCTCCCTTGTTCCTCTACCCTTCTTATCGGAGGCATTCTATACCTAGCATCCAAACTGTGCAGCCCAGCTCAACACCACCCCTACAAAATTCTACAGAACTGCCATAGACTTCACTTAACAAGCCAAAAAGATTTGATACAAATTCATCCAGGCTTCTAGACCATAGAAATTAGACAGACGTGGATCAGGTTTCGGAGAAAATGAAGTGGGTTTGCCCAAGGTCTAAGTTTAGAGGCAAAGAACAGAACTTGTAAGTAGGGCTGAGCACCAACGGGAAGGGAGCAAGAGCAGAATTTTAAGCGTGTCAGGTTTGGTGAGACCCCTAGATATCACTCAGTCTTTTTCTTACCAGGAACTGTTTTTAGAATAAAATTTGACCACCTGGGGTTGTTTGAATGAGCTCTGTACTCCAACATATACCACACACACACACACACACACACACACACACACACACACACACATACACCAGCTACTAATTGGAAGCGTTATTTGAGAACTCTTTAAAATTCTTTCCAAAATTAATGAGTGCATATAGTACATAAATATGCTCGGAGGGAGGCGAGAGGCAACAGAAGACACCTGAGATCCCACACAAACGCAGCTGGTAAACAAGTCCACAACATGCATAAAAATGGTGATGGGATTATGTTTGTGAGAACACCTCAGAGGGTCTTCAACCCCCAGGGCAAAATTTTAGAATTTTGCCACAAACCTTCAGTTTCTATTGTGAATAGTTTGAATAGTTTGTCTTCTGTATTCAACCAAGTCCTTGTGCCTGAATAAAAAGTCCGTTTCACTTTCTCTTTAATTATGCATTGTGACTGCTAAATAATAACCTCACCCTTTTTAAAAAGGGAAATGCATTTTATCTTTTTCGTGGTCTGTCATTGAGGTTTTGATAAATCTTCGTGTCTGAAGCAGAGATGCTTTCAATAATATGCCAGCACCCCAACTACCTCAGGCTTGCCAATGGGCTTTATGGATAGGATGCAGGAGGAGAGCAAGGAGACCTTGAACTCATTCAATGTTTTATGAGTGGTTCCCATTTCCAGAAAAAGTATAAATTTGTTTTCCAGATGCCCATTCTCTCTCTACACATGTCTGTGATGAAAGAGGCATTCTTTTATCTTCCCCAGATCTGTGCTTCATCGAAGATAGAGAAAACAGAAGACAATCTGTGACAACTCACGCAACTGCTCCCAATATTAAAGTACATTATAAAGTAAGTTTATGCTTTGATCAGAAACCATCCCAAACAAATGCAACTGAAAAACTAATATCCCAGCTCAACGCTAAACATGGGGTATGAGAACATGAAGCAAAGCAGCCTTTTGTGCTTCTGGTGCTGGATGCTTTATTTTTCATCGAAGATCTAGGAACTGTTTCTGCTGGCTTCAGCATCCCCTTAGTTACAGGCTTACTCCGATACAACACATGGAATGTCCATATCTTAAGTACCTGGCACAGATGGCAAAGATGTAGGGCACAAGCAGGAGAACAGTCTACCATAGCACCCCGAAGGGCACAAGGTTGTGGAGTCTAGCAGAGTCAGACAGTAATGACAGAAAGGATGGCTTCATGATGTAACTTTGGCTTTGCACCCAAGCCATAAAACAGGAAAGAAAACTCATCTCCCACAACTTAGAATACACAGTCCACTTTTAAAATGCACGGTCAAGTTCTTTGCCAGTCTTTAAGGATTTGCGGACCTGGTGCTTTCATGACTAATATATGGTTTGTGTAATTAAAATTGCTTTTTGAAAGCCCTTTGAATCTCAGAGCACATAGAAACATCCTTTACAGAG
Source organism: Onychomys torridus (assembly GCF_903995425.1). Lineage (NCBI taxonomy): Eukaryota > Metazoa > Chordata > Mammalia > Rodentia > Cricetidae > Onychomys > Onychomys torridus. Next base: position 56,283,960 of record NC_050453.1, read on the forward strand.
GTCTGCATTGGAGCAATCAGGTAGAATAAGGCTGCACCTGAGGACGTAGATCATTTGTTTTACGATTTACTTAATTCGTCATGATATTCTCACGACTACTTAGTCCCAAACCATATTGATTAGGGCTTTCCCAATGCAGGCTGCCCAGGTCTGGATCGAACCTGTCTCTGCCAGTAACAGTTTCTCTGGGAGACGGTTCTATTTCAAATGGTTCCTCGGCCATCTAGTTATTTGTTCATTGTTAGGCATGGTGGGAGAGACTACAATAGACAAGCAGCCTCAGCTGGCTGCTGGAAGTAAGACTCGATCCGGTATTATTAAAAGGATGGGCTGTATATTCTATGCCCTATGGAAAATAGTTTGACAATACATCTTGACCCAGAACTTATTAAAAAATCCATTACCTTTTTAATTCAGGTTTATAATGCCCTTTGGAATTTCAATTTAGGCATCTCTTACCAAAATAATAGGTAGCTGATTACTGAACATGGGAAATTCAGCCTCTCATATTGACAACTCTCTTACAGGAGGTTTTTAATTTATTATTGACAAATTCCTGTTCTTGGAGGCAGGCAGGCAGAGGAGAAGGAGGGAGGGGAAGATGGAAGGAGAGAGAGAGAGAGAGAGAGAAGAGAGAGAGAGAGAGAGAGAGAGAGAGAGAGAGAGAGGCATTTCTTTTCCTTCCAAATAAACCTTAGTTCAATTTGCCTTGCCTCTGCTCATCTGCTATTCCAGGGCTGTTAACCTTTGCCTAACAGCACCTAGGTCAGTCCAGAAGACCACCCTTAGAAGTTGCATCTGGAGGCCACCTACTTTGCAAACTGTACACACTCACTGAGACTCTCAGATGGTTCCAGTGCCAATGTTGAGGACCTCATGCAGCTTGAGAGATGGACTCTCAGCCTCTCCCCAGGCAGTACGTGTGCTGGCTGGACATCAGGCATCTCCTGCCAGCTCTTGACACGATACACACAAGGGTCCCGTTAGAAATGGCAGCACCCTACTTTCACGGGGTTTCTTCCTGGACTTTCATAGTCACTCAAATTCAAGTGGGCAGAGCTAGTGAAATTTTCCGGGGTTGCTCTGCCACCAGCCTACTGGAAGGACACTGTCAAAGAGGCCACTGCCTGCACCTGTAAGCACTGCGTCCTGTGTCCCGCAACCTTCTCAGCCCAGTCTGTGAAGTTCCTGCTGCAGCACACCAGTGCTAATGCCAGTTCTGTCGGCTGTAGGAAACAGGTTAGGCCACCAAGAGCCTTCTGTCCTTCATCACTGAGGAGGTGGAGAGTAAACACTGTTCTGCTGAGGTCTTTTCAGACTGATTCTCTTGCGGTCTTGGAACATGATTACAACTACTGTGGCTGCTGTGTGATGTCATCTCCACTCTGTTGAGGATGTGGACCTGGTAGAGAAGAAGCAGCCCAGCAGAGAAATGCGGTGTGGTTACAGGGGCAGACTCCTGGTCATACTCTTTTGGACCACGGGTTCTTTAGCTACATCCATTTGGCTGACACATAATGTAGTTTTGGGTTCAGCCTCACACTGTTCGAAGAGCGCCTACCATAAGTTTATTGTTAGTGAAGAAAACATCAAAACAGCAGATCCTGCTGGGCAGTGGTGGCACAAGCCTTTAATTCTAGCACACAGAGGCAGAGGCAGGAGAATCTCTGAGATCAAGGCCAGTCTGGTCTACAGAGTGAGTTCCAGGACAGTCAGTACAACACAGAGAATTTCTGTCTCAAGGAGAAAAAAAAAGCAAAATAGCAGCTCCATCTCTATGTGAATATACAAATTATCATTTAAATATATGTAGATACTGTGGGAGGAAAAAATAGAAAAATCAGTTTTGTGTCTCACAGGTATATAGAACTCATTCATGTCTGTTTTGTTTTGTTTTGTTTTGTGTGTGTGTGTGTGTGTGTGTGTGTGTGTGTGTGTGTGTGTGGTCAAGCTTCCTTGCTTCAGGTTTAGCCCCAGCTTTCCCTGGAGGGCTAAGACTGTCCATGTGATTTCCATTTAGTGTGAGTGCCCTAGGGGCAGAATCGATGTCTTCTGGGGAGGGGAAGAGTGCTTCACACGCTCAGCACTGAGGCTACATTAGCTTGTGCTAACTGTTCATCATTAAAGCAGCTAAACAAAACAGAGTGCCCTTTGCCTAGGGTGCCTTTCCTCCACTGGTGCCCCTACCCTAAGCTACTCTTTCTTGAAGAAGGTGGTTTGGGGAACCTTCATCTTGGGTCTGCCTGGACAAGCCTAGGAACGGAGGCTCAGTCCCCAGGACCCACATCAAGGTGAATGTGGACAACAGGCTCCAAAACAAAATTGTCCTCTGACTACCACATGTGTGCAGTGGCATGCACACAACCCATACATACACAAAAGTAATTAATTTGATTTTTTTTTCATTGAAAAGAATGAGATTTTCCCACACGTTTCAGCCTCTTCTGCACATCCTTCATTGTCATCAAAGGGCACCTTGTGCCCCTTTGGAAATAAAATGATTCCTTGGATGGGTTGCTGTTTTCCAAAGTGTGAACCTGGAGAAAGCAGTAGAGAGAGGGGTGTGAACTGGGTGATGAGCAGCAGTCCAAAGCTAAGGGAGATTCACAGAGACATTCACAGGGTGGACAATGGATACGGGAAAAGAAGCTTGGCAAGGACGGGGCCACCCAGAGTGGGTGATGAGATAGATGCCTGCCACTGAGTCATGGAGAGCAGGGAGGAGGCTGGCTTTCATCGTTAAGTTAAATATGTGAATTGGTGCAGCAGGGTAGAAGCTCTGGGGACAGAATTTAATGTGGTTCTTAAAAAGATAAGTGACCGACCCTGGGAGCAATGCTTTAAAAATCAGTGTTTTGCTAGGTGTGCTGGTGCACACTGCTAATCCCAGCACTCAGGGGGGGAAGGAGAGAGGAGGCTGAGTTGGAGGCTTGTCTGGACTATGTGGAATGATCTCGTCTCAACCCTCCACCCCAAGAAATAAACTGAAAAAGAGAATTCTTATTTAGTCAAAGCAGTCACAGAGGCTGATCAACCGTTCGCATGGTGAATACTAGGAAAATAAGACAATACCCACACATATAGACAAGGAAATAAAACCTTGAAGGCAGATCAGCACGTTTTTACAAAGCCTTCGGCAGTACAGCAACTTCTCACACCCCATGGCCATCATAGCAGAGATGTTGTCTTAGTCAGGACACACAGTGCAGGGTCTCCTCGAGCCTTGGCTCAGAAGTGCCAGCCCCATTCCTGCAGAGCTTAAAGACTGAAAGACCAGAGTATAGGAGACAATCCCATGCCAGATGTAAGAGCAGCAGCAGCCAGCCTTGGGTACCATTCCTATGGCCAGGAGCTTTGCCCAGCACTTCATGTACGACACATTATTCATCTGCCCAGCATGAGTGCCTTTATTATCTCTATTTCTCAGACAAGAAGAGGTAAGTTCTGGGGATGTCTTTCTTTATGCTGTGAATGGGTTGCTCTGATTAATTGATAAATAAAATGCTGATTGGCCCATAGCCAGGCAAGAAGTATAGGTGGGACAAGCAGAGAAGAGAATTCTGGGAAGTGGAAGGCTGAGTCAGGAGATGCTGCCAGCCACCACCACCCTAAGAAGCAAGATGTAAAGTGCCAGTAAGCCACAAGCCACGTGACAACGTATAGATGAATAGAAATGGGTTAATTTAAGATAGTATAAGAACTAGATAACAAGAAGCCTACCACAGCCACACAGTTTATAAGTAGTATAAGTCTGTGTGTGTTTACTTGGGTCTGAGCTGCTGCAGGCCCCAGTGGGACTGGAGAAAAGTTCAGCTACAGAGGGGAGCCTCCACAGACCTTGTGTTAAGCATCTCATCCTCATTCACACAGCTTGTAAGGAGCAGAACTGGTGTTCAAACCTGCGCTTCCTGGCTCCAGAGTATGTGATTTTACCAAGTAAACTATTAAAATTGGGCATGGTAACCTTCTTAAATATCAACACACACCTCTCTAGAAGCTGAAAAATAATGAAGATAATTTTCCTTGGTCATGTGCTATTTTTTTAACCAAAGTTAATGTTTAACTAGCTTACTCCACTGAAAAATACTCGTTGGTAAGCTTTAATGAAAAATGATATTGCTATCTTTTTTCCTATAATAAATCATAGGTAGTGCTTAAAATGTATATAAGGTGGGTCAACCCATACAACAAATATGTATGATGAGTTCAATTTGGTAACTTTTTAATCCATGTCTTTGGGTCCACCTCTAGCTATGTGTTTATTACCAAATCTATAGGGGACAATAGAAAATAAGAGAGAAACCAGTTAACTCAAATACTAATGTTACATTCAGCCTCCATCCACTCACCTAAGGTTTATCAAGTACTCACCATACTTTGTGACCAATGTATTTAATGGTTCCCGAAACTGTTCTAGTACACAGCTCATATGACAGTTGAGTCACAGAAAGGTCAGCACGGAGGCAAACTTTCCATGAAGGTAAATGACACTAGGGAGTAAAGTGGCTTCCACACGCTGTCATGGCAACACTAATAAAAACTGATGTTAGTAAGCTTGGCATGTGTGAGTTTATATTGGTTGTCAAGCATTGTGAAAGCATGATTTCATGACAACTTTACCCAGAAGGTGCTCATAACCCCATTTTTTTTCTTTATTATTATGTGTTTTAAATTTTATACATCAGCCATGGGTTCCCCTGTCCTCCCCACTCCCGCCCCCACCCCCACCTTCCCCCCAGCCCCTCCCCTCCATTCCCATGTCCTCCAGGATCAAGGTACCCCTGGGGATTCATTTAAACCTGGTGGATTCAGTACAGGCAGGTCCTGTTACCTCCTTCCAGACTGAGCAAAGTGTCCCTGTGTAAGCCCCAGGTTTCAAACAGCCAGCTCATGCACTAAGGACAGATCCTGGTCCCACAGACTGGGTGCCTCCCAAACAGTTCAAGCTATTCAATTGTCTCACTTATCCAGAGGGCCTGATCCAGCTGGGGGCTCACCCACAATCAAATGGATAGTAAGTGGCAGAGGGAGATTTTAAAACAAGAATTGCGACTAGAAAATGCAAAGGGCTCTGCCTCTAAATGCTAAGTGGTAGCACATGTGGTAGGTAGGCATTGACAGTGACTATTCTGGGACCTCTCGCTTATCATCCATCAGCTGATAACCTGAGGTAAGCCTCCTTTTCCTAATCTATAGGATGAAGATGCTAGAGCATGGCAGTGCTGCCCTGAGGAATGAATTGAATGATGTAGGCAAAGCCTGGGACATCCTCAAGGGCTCCTGGGGGAAAGGGGTAGGGTGGACATCATGCTTGTTGTAGCCCTACACCGCACTAGTTATTTTACAAACACTATTTTACCTAGCTTTCCAGGAACTCCATAAAATCAGTTTATTTGCCCTCATTTTAAAGAAAACATATTCGGAGGATCTATGCAATCAACCCACACTGTGAATGAGAAGCCTGTTCTACACACTAAACTCCCATCCTGAACTTTATTTTCCTTCCCAGTACTACTGAGGACAATGCTGACCTCACCACCACAGATGGAAGTCAGGGCAGAACTGTGGCGTCACTCAGCTTAATAACATGACTGTCCACAAGAATATCTCAGTATAAGGCCTGGCGATTTCCTCACCATTCGCTATCAGAGGCCTCTGGGATGTCTACACACAGTGAAGGCAGACACATTGTAGCCTTTACAAGAATGTCTGCAAGTGAATACCTTTGGTATTAGAAACAATGTCTCCCTCCAGGGCCAAGGGCAGAAAGAGAGCAATAGTTTGTCTCTAAAAGCAGAGGACAAGGGTGCTTACTGCCCAGTATAAAATATCTGTGTTCCCTGTGTCTGAGGCCCCTCTCCTCCATCACAGCTCACTGAGTGTGCAGCAATTATCTGGCCCACCGTGCGTGGGAACTAGGGCCCAGGGAACCAGCCCAAGGAAAAAAAACAGACTTGTGACTGCAATGGTTTGAATCCCAAACTATACTCTGAGTCTCTCACGACATGCACCATGAGTGCTGGGTCATCGGCACAGCCCAGAAGACCAGAGTCCTGGAAGGAGAGCAGGCCACTCGTTAGCTCACAAGGATGGCAAGTATCGGGTGCTTTAGAGTTCTTAAAAGCCTTCCCCCTGCTCTAACGCACACTCTAGAAATGTGCACTCACTGAAAGCAGGGGCCTGGCAATGTCTAAGCCATGGCCTGTTCACCCATAGGCATACAGATAAGGCTGTAGGACAAATGGAGCTGTGCAAAGGGAGCCAAGACCACCTTGGAGAGGGGCCTCACAAGCTCAGCTTGGGCAATAGGGGCACCGAGTTAAAGAGCATGTGCTCAATTAATGCTTGTTAAATCAGTGGAAGAAAATAAAGTATATGCTATTCCTCAAAGCCACCAGTGACTGGAAACTGGGCTATTCTCACCTCCCTCACTATGCAATTACATCAACTCGACTTTGACCGCGCTCACACTTCTAAAATACACATCTAAATGACGACTTTTGATCATCTGTCTACAAATCCATGTGAATTCACGTGGAGTTATTACACTACAACTCATTTCTGAAAACGTGGACACCTCCCAGGAAGCAATTTTTAGTAGCACATGCTTCCCAAAGATCTAAGCCACCTCTCTGAGGGCTGGTTTCACAACCACCATTGCTGTGACCTCTGGGCCTCCACAAGGGGTCAGGGAGCCATGTACTACCTCCGCACTCACTCGATGCCTGTGAGGGACTAACAACACCCATCCTCCTCACAGGTCACTCTGATCAGGTCGTATATCTTAGTATACTTTCTGTCACCAATAATGTGATACCACATACTAGCTCATGGTTCTGAAGGACCAAGATCAGAGAGCCTTGTCTAGTGATGGCCTACTTGCTGCCAGAGGCTCAACGTGATTTGGAGCATCACAGGGAACATACATGTGCATGCCTGTCACTTCTGGCCTCTGATTCTCTTCCGATAAGGCCACCAGGATTCAACCATGAGGACTCACACGCTACCAACCTAGTCACCAAAGCCTCACCTCTGAACGCCACAGTTGGATTAAGTTCCTACGATATTTAGCCCCTCACAATTAGCACTGAATTTGAACATGTGAACTTTGGAAGGCCCAAACACTCTATCAGTCCTTGTCCTGTTTGCCATAGAAAATGCAAGATATGCGAGGTAGATATGGAGTGTGAACATAGAAACATAGATCAAATATTCCCTGAGCAACACAGATGTGCTTCACTCTACAAAGTGTTGGTGAACTCACTGATGAGTGCTCACAGACAATTTGTGAGTTTTAGGACATGCAGGCTCAACTTTGCTCACTCTATCATAGTGGGGGAGGCCAGGAGAGAAAGACAAAAGGGGAGGAAGACAGACAGAGACAATGACAGAGAAGCACTTCAGATTGGTAAGCCAGAGTTTCACCTCTCTTCTCTCCAAGCTACCTACCGGCTTGGGTGGATCCACCTCTAAATGCTTCAAAACTGACAGACACAATTCAGCAGGAGACCCCAAACAAGGTTTTCTCCCGCAGTTTCGTGGACGCTTCTCCAGCTCCTTCCAACAGTGTCCCACATCAGCAAGCAGATTCCGGGCTGGGCTCCAGGCAGACCCAGCGCCCCTGCCTGCATCTTCTATGCGGGTCGACCATAGGTGAATGTTTGTTTCCCTCTGGACCTAGTCCACAAGCTGAAAAATAAATAAATAAACTTAATTTAAAAGAATTTAACAGCCAGATATAGGTAAGTTTAATAGTTAAGTGTTTTCTATTTGTTATCTACTTTGGAATAAAAATCTACATGCTAGGATTCTTCCAAGAATTTCTTTAACATACAACCAACATGGAGAGATTTCTCTTTCATATTGGGTAAAACACAGTTTCATCATGTGTGGAGGAGTCACTAGGTCTTGCTGTTTCTTTTGCCCAAGTAGCCTGAAGAGTCTGCTCCTGGTTCTCTTCCTGCCTTGAGTTCCTGCCCTGACTTCCTTTTGGGATAGACTGCAACTGTAAGCTGAAATACACCCTCTCCTCCCCAAGCTGCTTTCGGTCACGGTGTCTTATCACAGTCACAGAAACCTAACTAAGACACATAGATAAAGCTAATTATTAACTTGTTTTCTTTTCGGGTAACAAAAAGTATAGGCCATTTTTTAAGAAGTATAGAAATTTCTATATCGTCTATAATACCAACTACTTAAAGTGCTTAGAGACATTACACTGATGTATTTAATAATATTACATCTTGAACACTAAATTTGTTAGTCGATATTCCTGTTAAAAATATCTGAGACTGAGTAACTTTATAAGGAAAATAGGTTTATTTTGACTTATAGTTCTGGAGGTTCAAGGTCACAGACCTGCAACTGTTGATGGTCTGTTCTGTAGAAGTGTCCCAAGGTAGTATGAGACATCAGGTGGCAAATGACAGGAAACAGCGTGGCTCTGTCTCCTGGTCGCGCTCCCTCTTCTGATAAAGTCTCCTGGTTCAGTCATAAGGACTGATAGCCTTATCTAATTCTGATAAGGTCCCAAAGGCCCATCTCTAGACACTATAATGATATTAAAATTACACATTTTAAATTCCTTACAATAATGATTACATTTCAACACAGCAACCTTTGGAGATACACTCAAACCACAGAATTTTGCTCCTGGCCTGGAAGTTGCATGTCCTTCTCTTAATACAAAAATACAGACATTCCACCCCAAAGCCCCAAACTCATTCCAACATTAATCCAAACGCCCAGTGCTCTCTGACACTCAAGGTGAACTCTTTGAGCTACGAGACTCCATAAAATCTGAAAACAAGTTACATCTTCCAAGATACAGTGGCAGGATTTTCGCAGCCTCTCCTGTCTGGCTGGCATTGTTGGTTGCTGGCCACGTGGGTCCTCTCTTGGGCTGTGTGGCGCTGTCTGCTGCTTTCTCCAGCAGGTGTGTGGCAACATGCTGACTGCTATAGCTTTCAGTGGTCCCCACTGCAGCCTACTCCCACAGCTCCAGGAGGAGCCACCCTATCCAGACACTTTCTGTGGCAAACTTCTGCCCCATCTGTTAGGCTTATGTTTGCAGGCTTGGGGGAGGCCGCTGGAGCACGCACACTTGAGTATTCCACACTTGGGGTCAGCTCCTCCACATGGACACTAAGGACTTCTACCAGTACAAGCTGCACTGGACCACCATGATCTCAGCTGCAGCCATGGCCAGCTTCTCAGGCCTAAGGAAACCCCTAGCTCTTGAGTATGTGGAGATTTAGGTCTGTAAGAGATGATGCCCTAGAATTCCTCTGGGTATGTAATGGAAAGGACAGCCTCATGGATTTTTGAGATGCCCTGGAAGATTTTTCCAACTGAGCTACCAAACACCTTTCTTTCTAGTCTTTCATCAAGCTATGGTTTCTATCACCACCTCCTCTGCCTTCTCCTTTCCTGATTTCTCTCTGTTCCTGCATGGCCAGGCTTCTCATTTTCTAAATCCTTCCATTCTGCTTCCTTTGGCCCATGACTCTTATCAGAAACCTAGTGAAACATGACTAATAATGTCTAATTCACAATCTAAATGTTTTGTTGTTTTGAAATATCTCTCTCCATGCCAACTCTTCCATCCTTCTTAATTCTGGTCTTGCACAAAGCCTCAGGAGACACTCACAACAGAAACAAGGTGCTTCATAACAAGGATAGCCCTTTTTTCCATTTGCTTTGGATCCTTTCCATGCCTGCTGGACCATTCAGATGCCCCCTGGATCCTTCACATGCCCCCTGGATCCCTCACATGCCCCCTGGATCCCTCACATGCCCCTGGATCCTTCCTTGGGGCAGATGCTAGTTTCATAGTTTCCAGTCTTCTGGAGTCTTATATACACACACACACACACACACATATATATGTGTGTGTGTGTGTGTGTGTGTGTGTGTGTGTGTGTATATATATGTATGTATGTATGTATGTATGTATGTATGTATGTATGTATGTATTTTAACCACACTTACATTCTTGCAAGCCTTTTCTAGCCTGTGGCCACGGTAGTTTCAATCTCCACATTCTCCTCTATGTTTGTAGGCTCAGTTATCATAATGGCCTGAGGGTTTAAGATTAATTTTCTATATACATTTTCTATTGTCATAACAAAATACCTAGTTTTATAAAATAGTATGTTCATTTAGCTCAAAACCCAAGGTCATAGTTGAAGCTCTGGCAGCCCTATTGGTGGGGTCTCGGGTGAGAGCAGACGATACTACAATGGCAGAAGTACAAGGGTGAAAAGAGACCACATCTCAGTATAGAAAGACAGAGAATGAGGTCTCCCAGTCCTGAGAGCAAAGTCCCAGCTTACCTAAGGACCGCTCATAGGACGCCAGGTCTTCGAAGTCCCATTTCCCAAAATCACCACACTGAGGACTGAGCTCCTAACACATGATCCCTTTGTAGGTAAATCCAAACTATATCCTAACCATTTCGCTGAGTGGTTCAAGGA